>NC_080417.1:55159046-55245119 GCF_029873635.1 Malania oleifera | reverse complement strand
AATGCTTACTCATTTTGCCTCTATTTGTCATCATAAAAAAAGGGGAGATTGTTGGCCCTACCATGACTTACTCATCTTGTTTTGATGATAACAACTAAAATATTATTTGAACATCTTTGAGTTGTGATATTATCGTTCTAGTAATATATTAAAGAAGCCCAGTTTAAGTTTAAGTAAAAGCTCAGATCAGGTAATTTCAGAATACATGAAAACTACAAAATACGTGAAATGTCAAGCACAGCACAAATCAAAGTGTTACAAAGCTCAAAGTTGAACCAGTAATCTGGAAGCTCAAAGAAAATGTTTGAAGCCAACTCAAGACGAATATGTCCTACAAAGCAAGGACATGACATGACGACTATCAAAAGAAGTGAAGGACATTAGAGTGCTCTTAACAAGAAGTCCTATCATTGAGGAAAATCAAGTAAACGTCAATTAATAAAATGCTAAAAAAAGATTGAAACTCTTAGGTTAATTACTTGGACATAGATACCTTTTGAAATAATTGGAAAATATTTTTTATAAGGCCAAAATTAATTTCAAAAGGTTAAAATTATTTTTGGAATGAAAAGCACCAAAACAGGATTTTCCAAATTCTATTATTTTTTCTATATCCGCATTGATGAGTAATTTTTTCAATCCAAAACTCCTTATCTTAAAAAGTGTTCAATATTAAAGTTGTGGGATTTTATCTTAGCTTTCTGTTGATACCAAGGATGTCAACTTTGGAGTTGTATGAAAAAATTTATGACCAAAATACTGAATGGTGCTCAAAGTTGACAGCAGGATAGGTGCCTCACAGATTTGTATCAGGTGCCTAACTTTGTAATCTGAGGCACCTAACCATGTTTTCCCAGGTGCCTGACACAACACTACCTCTTTAAAATAAATTAGGTTTTAACTTGACAGGCGCCTGACCCTTTTGATAGGCGCCTGGCCTTCATAAAATTTGAAATTTTAAATGCCAGGAAAAGTTTCTAAAATTGGTTTCTTAGGCTCCAAACTTCATGCAAACTTGAGAAACACTCCATGTAACTTGGGGAATAAGAAATGTCACTTTTAAACTCTATATAATCCCTTAAAACAGGCAAAGATTTTTCATTAAAAAGAATATTTATCAGCAATCAACATATCTCAAGTGCTCTCAATTCTCAAAGGCTATCTTGCTCACACCTTACGCAAAGCTCCTTCAAATTTTTTGCTGAACTCTGCACAACCAAATTGACATCAAGTTTGAATCTTTCAATCATAGAAAGATTATGCTAGTGTATAGATTTACATTGAGCTTCAATTTCATTATATTGAGATTTACATTGAAGTATATTTTGTGCTTACGCTTTGTACTAACTTGCTCTATCTGACGCTGATTCTTGTCCGCCACACACAACTCTTCTGTCTTGGGGTTTCTTGTTTCTTTAAGGTTCAGGCTTATTGGATCTTGTAACTGAGCGTGGTTATTGCTGGACAGAGGGAGTTCCACCCTTTGAAGGGAGGCATCATTGTAAGGGTTTGTTCCACCCATAAAGAACTGTTAGTGGAATACTGAAGTTGTTACCTAAGCAAGGATATATGGCTTGGTACAAGCCGAACCTCGTACGAAACTTAGTCTCACTCTTTTTCCCTTACTCTTTAATTTCCAGCATACTAATTAACGCTGGTGGTTGATTTAAATTTCTGTGATCATAATTACATATGTAGATTTGGACTTTAAGAACTAAAGATTAATTTGTTTTTTGAGACTTGCGGAAATCGATAGAAAAAAGAGTGTAAGTCGTTAGTTATCAATATCAATTTCAGAAACCATAAGGGAGTACGTTGAT
Organism: Malania oleifera; assembly: GCF_029873635.1. Classification (NCBI taxonomy): domain Eukaryota; kingdom Viridiplantae; phylum Streptophyta; class Magnoliopsida; order Santalales; family Ximeniaceae; genus Malania; species Malania oleifera. The sequence goes on along the minus strand of NC_080417.1, from coordinate 55,243,299 downwards.
GCGAAGAAAAAAGAAAACCACCCAAAACCTATTAATTAAAGGTTATTTTGTGAAATATAAATTTTTCGGAAGAGTGGTTTGAGTGTTGGCTCTTACTTATCATCAAAAAAACAATTTCATTATACGCAACGCTTAATTTCTGCGAAGCACCTCATAGCCAAAATTTGCTATTTAATCAAACATAGATCTGGATAGTGTTGCAATTCATACATTAACTTTTGTTTGGTAATCAATTGGTTGATTTTCATTAAGAATCATTACTTTGTGTTGATATTGAATCAATTCATTAATTGAGTGTGATTTGTGATTGGCCTATACAAGCATTGAATATCAAATCATCCTTGTGTGATTGTTGAATATAAAATAAGTTGGGAATTCATAAAAGTAATTAAAAGATAAATTTTATAAACCCAATTCACACCCCCTATTGGGACTACACCTTAGTTTTTAATCATCTTATGTGTGTGTGTGTGTGCGCGCGCGTGTGTATATATATATATATATTGTAGAGACCCCAAAAATAAACAATTAAATAATACAGAGAAAGGAAAATTCAAAAGGGATAAAGTAGGGTTCATCGACGAACATCCTGGTTTCGTCGACGAACTTCCTTGTATGGTTTGTGGACGAATCCCAGTGTCTCGTCGATGAAGAGATACAGAGAGGGGGGAATTCAGACCCTTTGGTTCATCGACGAGCTCATTACCTTCATTAACGAACTCTTTTTTTCGGTTCGTCGACGAGTCTATTTGTCTTGTCGACGAAGCCACATGGCAGCAGTCTATATATATATATATATATATGCAAAATAATATTTTTAGTGAGATTTCTCATTGTTTCTCTCTCTCTTTCTCTACTTATGGTCTCTTCACCTTCTCTCTAAGATTCCAGCCCCATTTTTTCTCGATTCGACGATCAGAAGCTACCACGATGATCCCGGGGAGATTCTCTACCACTTTTCCGGAGCAAAATTTTGGTTTGAGAAGTTTAGGCACCATCCCAAAATTAGGGTAAGTAGGTTATTTTAAGATTTATATGGTTAGTAGGGTTTTCTGAACTCAGATTTGGTGTTAGATGGAATTATACTGGAATTTGAGTTGATTAAATTAGTGTGTTGTGATTTCAGGGTTTGGGTTTCTGAATACCGCAGGCATAGGTTAAGGAGCCCAGTTGATGTTTACTCAGGAACTAAAGTAATGTTGAAAAATAATTAGTAGTTTAGAATTTTATGGATAAAGAAATATGGTGAGCCTGCGGAAGGCGATATAGTTATCATTTTGAGTTGGCTTGATTGATTTGAGCTTCGAACGTCCCAGGGGTACAGATTTAGAGCTTAGCATGCTTCACAGGAATCAGGTGAGGAAAATATGCTATGCTAGTAATTTTAGGAGTTTTTACCAGTAAAATATATGTATTTTAGGATATGAATTCTAGATGTTTAAAGGTATGAAATTATGTGTTTTTAAGATAGTTCCTCAGATCATAAATTGTCTTTGTTAACAGGAAAATATGAGTTTCAGTATCATTTAATTGTGTGGCATGAGTAAATATCAGTTCAGTACAAGATTTGCACAACTTTCATAGTATCATGATTTTCAGTATATATGAACATAAATATGTTTTACAGAATTTACAGAATCATGATTTACTATATACCTACAAAAAGATATTTTACAGCATTTTCAGAATACCATGATATTCAGATTACAGAACCATAACGTTCAAATATTACAGTTTATTCAAATCAGATATTACAGTTTATTCAGATCAGCTTTTACAATGTTATGGTTATTATAGTTGAAACAGAATCATGGTAAAATAGTAACATATATATAAATTAATATTATACATTATCAGACCCTAACGGAACAAATTAGATTTCAGAGTAAGGTACCGTAGTTATTTTAGTTCAGAGTGCAACCATATATCTTAGATAGTGTGTGGATTTTATGAGTAGTTGACCGTGCCTTGGGAGAGATTGCAGGCTCCCCAGTAGTCTGGGTTGAGGCAGCCGACCTGATGACAAAGGTTTCAGTTAACTTATCTTGGTAGGCTAACCAGTGTTAAGTCCCACCTACAGGCCGCACAACCCTGTCATGAGGGGTTAAATCATGACATACAACCATCTAGTGAAGTTTTCAAAGTTATGTATATATATATATATATATATATATATATATATATATATAAAATTTTACAGAAAACAACAAATATATTTACAGTTACTAAAAGTATGACTAAATAGAAAGTACAAAAACAGTTGAATTTAAGTCACATAGGTGTGTGTTATATTCTACTTTATCTTACATACTAGTTTAGATTTTATTGATTAAAATATATTATTTATGTAAACTCAATTGCCACACATTGGTAATTGTAACGACCCGAAAAATAATGATATTTAAATATTAAGAGGGAGGAAAATGGAAACAGAAATGGAAGGAAGCAACAGGCTTCGTCGACAACATTGCATTTTGGAAAATAATAATAATCCGAAAGATTTTCCACAGGTCCTCATCGATTAACACAGGGAGTTCGTCGATGACTGCATAAGGGAACTCGTCGACGAGAAGATACTGAAAAGGGTTTTTGGGACAAACTGAATTTCATCGACGAGGGAGTAAGGTCTTCCACGAAATTATTAAAGGACTCGTCAATGAGGTGACGTGTCTTATCGACGAATCCAACCCTATAAATAGCTAAAACTCATATTTTTATCAAATTTTTAGCGCAGAACTCTCCTCTCTCTCTCTCTGCTACGACTCCCTCCCTTTCTCTCTTTGATTTCCGGCCCGTTTCTCGCTGGATCGAAGATCTGAGGCTACCACGACGCTCCTGGCGAAGTTCTTTGCAAGTCTGCCACAGCTGATCGTTGGAAAAGTTGGTTCGGATTTTGTCCCAATTTCAGGGTAAGGCATGTTAACTCTACGAGTCTAATCTGGTTTTGATAATGACAAATCACTTGGTATTTGATCTGTGCATTGAGTTTGTGAACAGGACCTATATTAAGCAGGCACGGAAAGATAACGAGTCATGGAAGCCATAAAGTAAAGCTAATACATTTTGGAAAGCACCATGGAACTCAAAGAGTACGAGAATCAAGATGCAAGCGGCAAAGTTCAAGAATATCTTGGGAATGGGTATTTAGATCTCATGTGCTTACATTTTCGTATGATTTAATTTGAGGCTCACAACTTAGAATGATTGTTAGGATTCATGCATTTCATGTACATCATTAGGGAACCTTCATGGACTTAGAAATGTTTTTGAAATCATGGAAAATATGTTTTATAAAAGGCCCAAGAAAAAGAGCAAAGCATTTTCTAAAATTAGAAAAAGGAAATAAAAAATTTGGACTTCGGTAGCCTGAACTTCACTTCAGTAGCCTGAAGAATTTCTTCGGTAGCCTGAAGATAAAGTTCAGTAGCCTGAAGAATTAAATGGGAAAGACAGAACCTGGCAGAGGTACTTCGGTTGCTTGAACTAGAACTTCGGTCACCTGAAGTCACTTTGATAGCCTAAACTTCAACATTAGTAACCTAAAGTCGCGGAAAAGTCTAAAAATCATATTTTTATTAAACGAACTCGCGAGCTTTTTCTTTGATCCAACGGTTGAGATCAATTCTAAGGGTAAGACACTATATATACTAAATATCTAAACCCAAGAACAAGAAAAGACATACAAGAAAAGAAGAATACATATTATTGAAAAATATTGAGAAACTTGCTCTCATTGCTATACGATTGCCTACACTTCAACTTCTACTCATCGAGCTTGGGCAAATTAATTTAGAATCTCAAGGGGATCTCTCTTATACATCTTGTTTGTTAACTTGGTATTGAGGTTTGATTATTCAAGTTATTATTTTCAAGAACTTCTCATCTCATTACTTGTTATTGAACATCATTAGAAAAGTTTGATCTTGGATGTGCATATACATATACATATTTATTTTTTTTAAACAAGATCATTACTTGATTAAGGTTGTGAGATTGATTGAATGGTTTGATTCAAGTGTGTATTAATTTAAAAGATTCATATTTTAGATATATTAAAACACTTGAATATATATCCTTGGTATTCATAAATATTTATTTTATTGAAGGATATTTTGTTTGGAAAACCTTATACTCAATATTTTGATCTTTGAATTACATATCATATACATTTACATATTACAAAGATCGAGTTGTGATTAAATATTTGATAGAAAGCTTTTTGATATAGATTGATAAAATATTCAAGGTAAGGTTTTTATCAAGTTCACATTAGACATATTTGTGCATCTTTACAAAGTGAACTAGAACCCCAATATACTCCAAAGAATTTCAAATATTTCTTTACTTGGGAGTTTTGGTTAAAGAGGGATTTGTGTGTTGAAGCATAATCATTCATAAAATGATTATATCGTTTCCATACATTCTGAGCTTCAAGTTACATCATATGTTAATGTACTAGGACTTTGAATTGTACTCACCAGCTTTTGTTAGAAGCAACATTGAGTGTTTGCAGATTTGAGCCTAAATTGTAAACACGGTTTAGGTTATGAACTGGGTGTGAGGAGAAAGCTGTACCTCTTGTAAGCAGCGGATTAGAAGGGAGTTGTACCTCTTATAAGCAGCGGATTGTAAGGGAAGCTCCGTCCCAATTTAGGGAGCAGGGATTATAGTGGAATCCTTGAGTGTGTTGCTCAAGACGAGGACGTAGGCCGGGTTGGATGAACCTCGTAAAATCGCGGTTGCATTCTCTCTCCCCTTATCCTTTTTATTTCCCACATCGTATTTTAATTTCTTGCTTGCTTGTGTATGTTGAATAACTTTACATGCACTTAATTAGGTAAAAAGGAATTCATTGATAAAATAACTTTAATTCAGACATAAGTCCCTACCATTAATTAGTTAAACATAGAAATAGGGATTGATTGTTAAATAGGTTTCAAAGAATTTTTAAAATACCCAATTCACCCCCCCCCTCTTGGGATTACACCTTAATCAACATTTGGTATCAAAGCGGGTGTAGATAGACGTAATTGTTAATTTATAAAAAGATCTAGATGGATTATTTTGGTGTATCCCCAATTGGTGTGGAAGAAATATCTGCAAGACCTCCAATGTTTTACGGTGAAAATTTCACCGAGAGGAAAATGAGAATGACTATTTTTATAAAATCCATGGATTGGAGAACTTGGAGAGTAATTGATCAATGAAACCTAGTTCCTATGAAAACTATTGATAATGTTGAAATCCCTAAATTTGAATATGAACTGAATGAGAATGACATAAAATTAATGCAAATAAATTTCAGTGCTATGAACATTCTATTGCTTGGTTTAGATACTAATGTTTTTCATAAAATCGAGTCATGTCAAAGTGCTAAGGAGATATGGGAAGAACTCGATAGGAGATTTGGAGAGACCAAAGGAAAGAAGACCTCTACTTAGGAAGATCCATACTCAAATGATAAGGTAGTAGAAAACTGTGGCCTTGTTGCCTTAGTTGATGAAGAGGTACACTCTACTCACTCTACTTCTTATTCAAATTCTCAAAATGATTCATGCAATGACTATGATATATCATGTGATACTTCTGGTAGTGAATATTATGATGAATCTGATAATGATAACATGCTATCTTATGAGGAATTACAAAAGGGATTTGCTAAAGTTCTTAAAATGCTAACAAGGATGACCAACAAGAAAATAATGTTGGAAAGAGAAAATAAATACTCAGAAAAATAGTTAGATGATCTGTGTGAGTCTCAAACTTCTTGGAAAAAAGAAAAGACTGAAAAGGGTTTAGAAATTATGAAATTAGAAAACAGGAATGATATGATGGCAAAAGAGTTGAAAAAGTTAAGATCTAAGATTTCGAATGATAATGCAAAGGATCTTAAAATATTTGAACTTGAATGCAAAGCAAACAAAGTGACCGATGAATTGGTAAAATTACAAGCTGTTTGCAAAGGCTTAAAGATTCAAAAATTTCAAGACCTAGAAAGAAAGATAGAGGATCAAGTTAAGATCATCTACACATTCACTAAGGGAAAAGAAAATTTTGACAAACTCTTAGGTTCCCAAAAGATGACTTTAGACAAAGAAGGTATAGGTTACAATGGAATTGAAAAATAGAAGAAGAAAGAACCTATACATGGGGTATTTTGTTAAAGAGTCAAAATTCTATGCTAGTACCTCCTCCGGTCCGTATGCTCACACCACCAACGTATTATGTAAAAATAAAGGACACATTAAATTTGATTGTCCATTTTAAAAGGAAAGGTATGAAGCTCAAACAGGTTTGGAGAGTCAAAGAAAAATGAGTACCAAACAAACCCCAAAGGCTCCTCGTTAGACTTTAGGATTGAGAATTTAGTGAAATCAGTCACATAAACAAAAGAGGGTAGTGATAACTAATAGGCTTGGGAATAGTATATGCTTAAAATGTAAAATCTTAGTATGTGCATTTACTACACTATTATTATACTAAGAATCCTTATAGAAAGTTAAGTTAATATGATTTTGGTGAGCAATATATCCAATCTAACTACCTAATGCTTATATATCATAATGATTGGGTAAAATGTTAAAATATTGAATAGCATTCAAATCTTGATGTTTCAAAGTGAAGGTTGAGAGATTAATTGTTAGAATATTAGGAACCTTATATCCTTGCAGTGAGTATCATAAATCATAACATTGAAGAATAAATTCACTTCCAAATGGATTAAACCATTGTTGTTTAACGAACAATACTTTGTGCTTAACACATGCTCAAATATTAAAATTCTAAGTTAAGCATATCATGTCCAATGCATAAGATTGAGCTTTAGGAATAAGTCAGATATTAACCATCATCTAATCCTAAACTCATTCTTGGAGCCACAAATGGTTAAATCAATCATCATTTTAGCCTCAAGCACCGATAAATCATAAATTCCATATCTATCAAGTGCTTATTAAAAGACATATTGTTATAATCAAATCTGAGGCATTCTCTAAAGGAATAAAATTGTTTACAAGGACATCCTTAATGAATATTCCCATTGTGCTTAGAACGTAAAAATCCCTAAAGTTTGATATGTGATTAAGCAACATCCTCCACAAGAAATCTTTACCATACCATGATCATATCCAGTAAAGATTCATCCATTATAGGGTAGTACCCTTGCTTAAAATTGAAGACATACTTATAAGGTACCGTCCAATAATTGGATAATCAGAAATACCTAAAGAGCAGTATTCCAAAATTAATATTATTCAAAATTGTCCTTTGCCTATGTAGTTGGATATATTCACTCCAACGAAAATATTTTGAATATTGTCCATACACAATGAATATTCTTCTGAACTTAATGATAATTAAACTATTAAGAGTATTTGAAAAATATCACTTCACAAGCTCTCAAACTTCAAGTCAAAATCTTAGAACACTTGGCTAAACTTGTGAAGAATGATTACATGGAAAAGACATAAAAGTATGGTAAGTGTATAACTGAAGGAGAGCAAATTAACTTGAAAATACTATGGCTCTGAAACCTAAGCATAATCACATTGAGTATTATACTTTGTGTTTACCTCTGGTATCAAGTCATGAAAGGTATGTGTAAACTCTTGTGTGCATATTTGATACAACATGTTAACCAAAATGATTTTTTTTTATATACTAAACTAAATTGGTTGCATGCTTGAAAATACTCAAGGGAGTTGAGCTCCATTCCTAGAGAAAAATTGTAAAGAACTTATGTGCATCATAGTATCACTTTAGTTGGTCTAAAAGATTTCACAATGATTGCTTATATGGCTTTGAACTAGTAGTGAAATTAATCCTTGATATGTATAAGCATTTCATCTCATCTACGTAAGTATTAAAATTCACAGGGGGAGCATCTCGAAATGATTTCCTATCTCATTATGCTTAGATGTGTAGTGAACTTTCTGTAGCATGCACTCAATTATGATGATTTTATTGAATATGCAAAATGAAAAATATATTGCGTTGCCGAAAATTGCTTGAGTTAACCATATGATCTTGTTTTGAAATGCATTGATATAATTAGGATCTGTATGGTTAGTCTTTCTGGTTATAATTCTTTTGGGAATGTACTTAAAGCAAATATCTATAATACAACGTGGTTTGAAGATCCAAAAGGTGAAAGATATTTACCAGAGTAAATTTCTGATGAAAACTAAAGCAGGAGAGATTTTTTAAACTGCATAATCTATAATGTGTATGTGCTTAAATATGTAAAACAGGGGAGAACTTTTTTGAGGAAAAATAAGTGTGGTTGCCTAAAATTATATTAGATGACATAATTCAAGGGGAGCAACCTCACTTAAGATGTAATCATTTGGTATCAAATCAATCAACTTTTGGTATCGCATTAATCACCATTTGGTATCAACATTTTGTTCATATTTGATATCACATCAATCAATATTTGATATCACATCAATCAATATTTGATATCCTCACATAATCGTTGAAACTTATACATTAGCAAGGGGGATGGTTGATGTAAAAAGGGGAGAAGTAAAGTCTCTTAAAAATCTAATGGTTGAACAAGATTAAAACTTTAAGATCTAAAAGGGGAGAAGAATATAAAAGTATGTCCATTTCGTGTCTTATTATTATACACCTTTTTGTTGATGTCAAAAGGGGGAGAAAAATCGGGAGCAAAAATAATAACACACAAACTGTTATTGATGTTATGCAAAGGGTGAGATATACAAAGGGGGAGAAACTGTTATTGATGTCAAAGTTGAAACGTCATGAGCATACTTCATTTGGATTCAGGCTAAACACTTTGTGTATGAACATGAGCATAAACATTTGGATTCATTGAACAATTGATGCATTAATTGAGAGGGAGCCTTGTTAGGCGTAACCCTTTATATATTTTTTGCTCGTGCATTTGTCATCATCAAAAAGGGGGAGATTATTCACTCTACGAGTCTAATCCGGTTTTGATAATGACAAATTACTTAGTATTTGATATGTGCATTGAGTTTGTGAACAAGACCTATATTAAGCATGCACGGAAAAATAACGACTCATGGAAGCCATAAAGTAAAGATGATACATTTTGGAAAGCACCATGGAACTCAAAGAGTACGAGAATCAAGATGCCAGCGGCAAAGTTCAAGAATATCTTGGGAATGGGTATTTAGATCTCATGTACTTACATTTTCATATGATTTAATTTGAGGCTCAGAACTTAGAATGATTGTTAGGATTCATGCATTTCATGTATATCATTAGGGAACCTTCATGGACTTAGAAATGTTTTTGAAATCATGGAAAATATGTTTTATAAAAGGCCCAAGAAAAAAGCAAATCATTTTCTAAAATTAGAAAAAGGAAATAAAACATTTGGACTTCGATAGCCTGAACTTCACTTTAGTAGCCTGAAGAATTTCTTCGGTAGCCTGAAGATAAAGTTCAGTAGCCTGAAGAATTAAATGGGAAAGACAGAACCTGGCAAAGGTACTTTGGTGGCTTGAACTAGAACTTCGGTCACCTGAAGTCACTTCGATAGCCTGAACTTCAACATTAGTAGCCTGAAGTCGCAGAAAAGTCTAAAAATCATATTTTTATTAAATGAACTCGCGAGCTTTTTCTTTGATCCAATGGTTGAGATCAATTCTAAGGGTAAGACACTATATATACTAAATATCTAAACCCTATAACAAGAAAAGACATACAAGAAGAGAAGAATACATATTATTGAAAAATATTGAGAAACTTGCTCTCATTGCTATACGATTGCCTACACTTCAACTTCTACTCATCGAGCTTGGGCAAATCAATTTAGAATCTCATAAGGATCTCTCTTATACATCTTGTTTGTCAACTTGGTATTGAGGTTTGATCATTCAAGTTATTATTTTCAAGAACTTCTCATCACATTACTTATTATTGAACATCATTAGAAAAGTTTGATCTTGGATGTGCATATACATATACATATTTATTTTTTTTAAACAAGATCATTACTTGATTAAGGTTGTGAGATTGATTGAATGGTTTGATTAAGTGTGTATTAATTTAAAAGATTCATATTTTAGATATATTAAAACACTTGAATATGTATCCTTGGTATTCATAAATATTTATCTTATTGAAGGACAATTTGTTTGGAAAACCTTATACTCAATATTTTGATCTTTGAATTACATATCATATACATTTACATATTACAAAGATCGAGTTGTGATAAAATATTTGATAGAAAGCTTTTTGATATAGATTGATAAAATATTCAAGATAAGGCTTTTATCAAGTTCACATTAGACATATTTGTGCATCTTTACAAAGTGAACTAGAACCCCTATATACTCCAAAGCATTTCAAATATTTCTTTACTTGGGAGTTTTGGTTAAAGAGGGATTTGTGTGTTGAAGCATAATCATTCATAAAACGATTATATCGTTTCCATACATTCTGAGCTTCAATTTACATCATATGTTAATGTACTAGGACTTTGAATTGTACTCACCAGCTTTTGTTAGAAGCAACATTGAGTGTTTGCAGATTTGAGCCTAAATTGTAAACACGGTTTGGGTTGTGAACTGGGTGTGAGGAGGAAGTTGTACCTCTTGTAAGCAGTGGATTAGGAGGGAGTTGTACCTCTTATAAGCAGCGGATTGTAAGGGAAGCTCGGTCCCAATTTAAGGAGTAGGGATTATAGCGGAATCCTTGAGTGGGTTGCTCAAGGCGAGGACATAGGCCGGGTTGGCTGAACCTCATAAAATCGCGGTTGCATTCTCTCTCCCCTTATCCTTTTTATTTCCCGCATCGTATTTTAATTTCTTGCTCGCTTGTGTATATTGAATAACTTTACATGCACTTAATTGGGTAAAAAGGAATTCATTGATGAAATAACTTTAATTCAGACATAAGTCCCTACCATTAATTAGTTAAACATAGAAATAGGGATTGATTGGTAAATAGGTTTCAAAGAATTTTTAAAATACCCAATTCATCCCCCCTCTTGGGATTACACCTTAATCAACAAGGCATTTTATTCAGTATTTGTCTTTCCTTGAGTTATAAGAAATGATGTAGGTAAGAAAATACTGATATTTTGTTATGGGGGAATTTATTTTAAGGATGTTGAGTTAGGAATCTTGCGGGTATAGAGCCAAAATTTTATAGGGGCTTTTTAGAGTTAAGGTAAGGGAAATATGCTATACTAAGAACTTTATGTATGTTATCAGAAATTACATATATATGCATGTATGCCAGCTATTATATAGAATGTGAATTTTCAAATTATGTGTGGCTTGAGTACATGATATTGATATGCAGTTTTTCAGTATTTCAAGTTATACAGATATAGTTAGATAATTGCATATTTTATACAGACAAAATTTGTATACATATACAGTATATTCAGTGTATATAGAGAGTTGTGTTTTCCTAAATGCCATAACACTCAGATTATATGGAAAGAAAGATTATAAATAGAGTTGAACCATATATCTCAGATAGTATGTGGGTATCGTCGACTGTGCTCAGAGAGTATGCAGCTCCCCAGTTCACTGGGTGGAGGGGGACGGTTTGATGAGGTAGCAGCCAGTCCTGAGCTGAAAAGTGTACGCAGTTTGGTCAGACTGGAGTAGTGTAGAGTATAGCGACTTACCTGGAGGACCGACCAAGTTAAGTCCTGCTTACGAGCCGCACAACCCTATAGTGAGGAGTCAAATCATGACATACAGAGTCCCAGGCAAAGAACACAGTTATGTATATGTATACAGTTGTACAGCTTTCATTATATATAGTACGATGTAGTACTATGAATGATAGAAAGTTTAGATGATACAAATGTTTTAAGTTATTATACATGTGTTGTACAGAATCGCCAAATTATGCAGTTTTGAGTACTATTATTATAATTTTATGACTTGGTCGCCACACACTAGTAATAGCATATTTCCACTTACTAAGCGTCGAATCACCCCATTACTTTAACATTTTTCAGGCGAGACAGCTGAGCGAGCAGATCAGGCTCGTAGATAGAGAGTATCTAGATTACCGTGATCATAGGGTGAGTTTTTGACAGAGTTTTGTATTTTTGAGGAAGATGATGATGGAGGGGTTTATTTTGAATGGATATGGCTTGTATATACTGGATTCTGGTATTTTATAGCCTATATATATAAATGGTTATATGATTTGTGTTTTCACTGCTTAGGTATGGATGTAGATATACATAAAAAAACAAAAAATGGTAAAAATTTTGAGGATGTTACATTTTGGTATCAGAGCCTAGGTTGTTAGGTTCTGTAGACTCTAGAGTGCAGCGGGAAATAATACTAGAATATAGGAAAATATTTTTAGGATTTGTTCTTTGATCTGAATATAGGATTTCATGGTGGTTTCTGTGTTTTTCCTGGGGTGGCCACTTCAGGAAAGCCATAGCAAACTATCGACAAGTTATGTATTTGGGTTATGGGATGTGATTTGGGGTTAGGATAAGGAAGGAGGGTTAATAGAGAATTTGGAGTTTTAGTTGAATAAGTTGGGTCTGTAGGGAAGTAGAATTCTAAAACGGTGTTCTATGTGGTTGCAAGATGGACCCAGGAGGCAATAGCACTCACGCTAGTTGGAAAGATAGTGCTGGTCCTTCTAGCACAGCAGGTGGGGATTCAGATGCTGTGGTACGTAGTGTGGCTCAGCAAGTTATGGCTGAGATAGCGCGAAGCTCTAGAGAGAAAGGAAGTCCATCTTCAGCTCAGGGATGTACCATAGAGAAATTCATGAAGATGAATCCTCCAGCTTTTTCTAGAGCGACCGATCCTGCAATTGCTGAGAATTGGATGCAGGAGATAGAAAAGATTCTGATAGTGCTTCACTGCACCGATGAGCAGAGGGTCTTATATGCTACATATAGGCTGGCAAGGGAGGCTGAGAGATGGTGGTCAGCCACCAGATTGTTGGAGGAGCCGAGGGCGATACCAGTGCTGATGCCTGGGCTCGATTTAAGGACATATTCTTTGATAGATATTATCCTGCTTCGGTCAGAGATGCTCGAGTATAGGAGTTTCTGAGTCTGTCCCAGCGGTTGTTAATTGTTCAGCAGTACGCTGCGAGATTTATTAAGCTGTCGCGTTTCTGCCCCTATATTGTCCCAAATGAAGCAAAGAAGGCTACAATGTTTGAGAGGAACTTGAGGCGTGATATTTATAGGCAGGTGGCAGTATTGAGGATCCAGAACTTCTCAGAGTTGGTTGTTAGGACTATTATAGCAGAGGAAAGTTTGCCCAGGGAGACTGAGATGCAGAGTCAGAGGAAGAGGACTGCGCCCTCAAGCTTTCAGGTAGGTCCTAGCTGAGGCCTTTGGAGAGGGGGTAGATTTGACGGAGTCCAGAGACAGATGGTAGAGCATGGTGGATTCCAAGGCAGATAGCTTCCTGCCATTTGTCCTAGATGTGGACAGAGACATCCTGGTGAGTGCCAACTGGGGGAAAATGTTTGTTATCGATGTGGGAGGCCTAGTCATATGGCTCGATCATGTTAGATGCCATTGAATTATGCATAGGCTCCTAGACCATTTCGGGGTGGATATCAGGAGCCTCGCAGTGGTCAGCAAAGGAACACTGCGCCGGTAAAGGTCTATGCGTTGACACCGGGAGACGCTGAGACGGCTGGAGACATGGTCACAATTACTCTTACTGCTTTACCATATAAAATGATTGTTTTGTTTAATACAGGTGCCACCCACTCTTTATATCGGCAGGATATGTGAAGATAGTTGGAATAGAGACACAACCATTAGATATAGAATTGTCTGTGGGTACGCCGATGGGATCTGTGATTAGATGCAGTAGGGTACTTCGGAATTTTCTAGTAAGTACTCAGGAGTGAGTGCTTTTAGCCGATCTTGTGGTCCTGGATATGCAGGGATTTTATGTGATACTGGGCATGGATTGGTTAGCCATTTATCATGCTAGTATAGATTGCCATCAGAAAGAAGTAATTTCCAAAACCCCGAGTGAGCCAAAGTTTAGATTTACGGGTTCACACGTGCATGCTTTGCCACAGTTAATGTCCGCTATTCAGGTGAGGAGACTTCTATATGATGGTTGTCAGGGGTATGTCGCATACATAAAATAATTTCCAAAAGAAGAATTTAGACAAGCTGACATACCAGTAGTGAGAGAGTTTCCATATGTATTTCCAAAAGAATTGCCTAGTTTGCCACAAGATCATGAGATTGAGTTCACTATAGACTTGTTGCTAGGATCTGCACCAGTATCTAAAGCACCGTACCGTATGGCTCTAGTCAAGTTGTAAGAACTGAAAGATCAGCTACAGGAATTGTTGGATAAAGGTTTCATCAGGCCTAGTGTGTCACCTTGGGGTGCGCCAATTCTATTCATGAAAAAGAAAGATGGAACCATGAGATTATGCATCGATTATAAGAAGATAAATAAATTGATAGTCAAGAATAAATACCCTCTCCCTAGGATCGATGATTTATTTGATCAACACCAGGGGACCAAAGTTTACTCTAAAATTGACCTGCGGTCAAGTTACCATCAGATGAAAGTTAGAGTAGAGGACATTTCGAGGACCGCTTTCCGTACCTGATATGGGCATTATGAGTTTTTAGTGATGCCATTTGGGTTGACTAATGCACCAGCAGTATTCATGGATTTGATGAATCGGGTGTTCCACCAGTATTTGGACCAGCTTGTGGTTGCGTTTATTGATGATATACTGGTCTATTCAAGGAGTTTTTAGGAGCACGAGCATCATTTGAGGCTGGTGTTGCAGATACTAAGGGAAAGGAAATTATATGCAAAATTCAAGAAATGTGAGTTCTGGTTAAGGCAAGTTACTTTTCTCAACGATGTGATCTCAGAAGCAGGTATATTAGTTGATCCAAGCAAAATAGAGGCAGTGGTGAGTTGGGAAAGGCTAGGAAATGTTTAAGAAGTTAGGAGTTTTCTAGGATTAGCAGGTTATTACCGGCGCTTTGTGGATGGTTTCTCCAGGCTATTAGGTCCATTAACACGACTTACGAGGAAAAATGTAAAATTTGAATGGATTGATGACTGTGAGCAAAGTTTTTAAGAGTTAAAGCAGCAGCTAGTTTCAGCTCCAGTACTAGCTATTACATCAGGGGAGGATGGTTTTGTAATATACAGTGATGCCTTTTTGAAGGGTCTTGGATGTGTGTTGATGCAGCATGGCAGGATTATTACATATGTGTCTAGGCGGCTTAAAGAATATGAGAAGAATTATCCTGTCCATGATTTAGAGCTTGTTGCAGTGGTGTATGCTCTCAAGATCTGGAAGCATTATTTATATGGTGGAAAGTATGAGTTTTTCACGGATCACAAGAGCTTGAAATATTTCTTTACCCATAAATAGTTGAATATGGGGCAAAGAAGGTGGCTAGAGCTTATTAAAGACTATGATTGCACGACTAGTTACCACCCAGGAAAAGCAAATGTAGTGGCGGATGCTCTGAGTAGAAAATCAAGGCGACCCGTGCTAGCAGCTATGGAGATTCAGCACTCAATTTTGGTGGATTTGGAGAGACTCAGTATAAAATTGGTAGAGAAGAGTCCTCAGGCAGTTATTGCCAGTCTAGTGATTCAGCCTACACTATACGAGAGGATTAAGGCAGCCCAGGGCGATGATGCAGAGTTGTTAGAGGTGATGGCTAGAGTGCGGGATGATCTGGGTGAGGAGTTCAACATATCAGAAGATGGAGCTCTACGATTTCATACTAGGCTATGTGTTCCTGTAGACACTAAGATCAGGAGGACTATACTAGAGGAGGCTCATAAATCCCTATACACAATCCATCCCGGCAGTACTAAAATGTACAAGGACCTGTGAGAGTATTTCTAGTGGAGTGGAATGAAGAGGGAGATAGCTGAATTTGTTCAGCAATGGTTGGCGTGCCAGCAGGTTAAATCCAACCACAAGAGACCGGCAGGATAGTTGTAGCCACTGTTCATTCTAGAATGGAAATGGGACCACATTTCGATGGACTTCGTTACGGGGTTACCACCAGTATGACAGGGACTAAATGCGATTTGGGTGGTTGTAAGTTGTCTGACGAAAACTACTCATTTCATCCTATTAAAATCGGTTATTCCATGGACAGACTAGCAGAGATATATGTTCAGGAGATAGTTCGTGTTCATGGAGTACCAGAATCCATAGTCTCGGACCGAGATCCTCGGTTTACTTCACAATTCTAGAAAAGTTTTTAGGAGGCTATGGGTACACAATTAGCTTTAAGCATTGCTTTTCATCCCCTAACAGATGGTCAGACTGAGAGGACAATTCAGACACTAGAGGATATGCTTCGTGCTTGTGTGCTTGATTTTGGAGGCAATTGGATTTAGTTTATGCCATTAGTTGAGTTTTCTTACAATAATAGATATCAGGCTGACATCGACATGACACCTTATGAGGCATTATATGGCAGGAGATGTCGATCTCCCCTTTTCTGGGATGAAGTAGGGGTCCAAAGATAATACAACAAGCGTCCGACAAAGTCTAATTAATTAGAGAAAGAATCAGTACAGCAAAGAGTCAGCAGAAAAGCTACGCAGACACTCGCCGCCGAGAGTTGGAATTTGATGTAGGAGATCGAGTATTTTTGAAGATAGCTCCTCTAAAAGGAGTTGTGAGGTTTGGAAAGAAGGGCAAGTTGAGCCCTAGATATAGTGGCCCTTTTGAGATACCTGAGAGAATAGGGTTAGTTGCCTACAAGCTAGCTTTGCCGGCAGCTTTGGCTCGAATTCATGATGTGTTTCATGTTGCCATTTTAAGGAAATATGTCCTAGAGCCATCCCACTTCCTTAGCTATGCAGAGATAGAGCTTAAGGATTCATTGGCATATGAAGAAGTACCAGTACATATTTTGGACATGAAGGTTTAGATTTTACGCAGTAAAGAAATACAGTTAGTAAAATTTTTGTGGAAAAATCATGCTATAGAGGAAGCTTCTTAGGAGCTCGCGGAGTAGATCAGACAGAAATGTCCACAGTTGTTCCAAGAGGTATAGAGGTACTCAGGTAAAGTATAAAACTTAGATAGGTTTCTATTGCAAGTACATGTATTGATTTTAGTTAGTAGATAGTTTTTAGTCTTATATGTGTAATTTCCCATAACATAAATGTAACCACGGTATTCCTTCACTGTAAGTGAGGGCAAGTAATAAAATAAGTAGACCATTTTCCTTTACGGAATGATGAAGTGTATAGATGGAGATATAGATAGTAAATTTTGAGGACAAAATTCTATGAGGGGAGAATATAACGACCCGAAAAATAATCATATTTAAGTATTAAAAGAGAGGAAAATGAAAACAGAAACGGAAGGAGGCAACAAGCTTCGTTGACGACATTGCATTTTGGAAAATAATAATAATCTGAAAGATTTTCCATAGGTCCTCATCGACGAACATAGGGAATTCGTCGACGAAACTACGCCTCGTCGACGAGAAGATACCGAGAAGGGTTTTTGGGACAGACTGAATTTCGTTTACGAGGGAATAACTTCATTGACAAAATTATTGAAGGACTCGTCGACGAGGTGATGTGCCTCATCAACGAATCCAGCCTTATAAATAGCTGAAACTCGAATTTTTATCAATTTTTTAGGACAGAACTCTCCTCTCTCTCTCTCTCTCTCTCTCTCTCTTCTACAACTCCCTCCTCTTCTCTTTTTGATTCCGGGCCTGTTTCTCGCCAGATCGAAGATCTGAGGCTACCAAGACGCTCCTAACGAAGTTCTTTGCAAGTTTGTCGGAGCTGATCATTAGAAAAATTGGTTTGGATTTCATCCCAATCTCAGGGTAAGACATTTTATTCAGTATTTGTCTTTCCCTCAGTTATGAGAAATGATGTAGGTAAGAAAATACTGATATTTTTTTCTAGGGGAATTTGTTTTCAGGATGTTGAGTTAGGAACCCTGTGGGTATAGAGTTAGAATTTTATAAGGGCTTTTCAGAGTTAAGGTAAGGGAAATATGCTATACTAGGAACTTTATGTATGTTATTAGAAATTACATATATATGCATGTATGCTAGATATTATATAGAATGTGAATTTTCAAAGTATGTGTGGCCTGAGTACATGATATTGATATGCAGTTTTTCAATATTTCAAGTTATACAAATATAGTTAGATAATTGTAGATTTTATACAGACAGAATTTGTATACATATACAATATATTCAGTGTATATAGAGAGTTGTGTTTTCCTAAATGCCATAACACTTAGATTATATAGAAAGAAAGATTACGGATAGAGTGCAACCATATATCTCAGATAGTATGTGGGTACCGTCGACCGAGCTCAGAGAGTATGCAGCTCCCTAGTTCACTGGGTGGAGGGGGCAGGTTTGACGAGGTAGTAGGCAGTCCTGAGCTTAGGAGTGTATGTATTTTGGCCGGGTTGGAGTAATGTAGAGTATAGTGACTTACCTAGAGGGCCGACCAGGTTAAGTCCTGCCTACGGGCCGCACAACCTTGTCATGAGGGGTCAAATCATGACATACAAAATCCCAAGGAAAAAACACAGTTATGTATATGTATACAGTTGTACAGCTTTTATTATATATAGTATGATGTAGCACTATGAATGATAGAAAGTTCAGATGATACAAATGTTTTAAGTTATTATACATGTGTTGTACAAAATCGCCACATTATGCAGTTTTTGAGTACTATTATTATAATTTTATGACTTGGCCGCCACACACTAGAAATAGCATATTTACACTTACTAAGCGTCGACTTACCCCATTACTTTAAAATTTTTCTGGTGAGACAGTTGAGCAAGAAGATCAGGCTCACAGATAGAGAGTATCTAGATTACCTCGGTCATAGGGTGAGTTTTTGACAAAGTTTTGTATTTTTGGGGAAGATGATGATGGAGGGGTTTATTTTGAACGGATATGGCTTGTATATACTGGATTTTGGTGTTGTATAGCCTATATATATAAATGGTTATATGATTTGTGTTTCCGTTGCTTAGGTATAGATGTAAATATGCATAAAAAAAAATGGTAAAAATTTTAAGGGTGTTACAGTAATAGCATATTTTGTCTTACTGAGAGTTGTCTCATCCTAATGATTTAAATATTTTAGGTGATCTAGCTAGATGAGTAGATCATGCTCAAAGATAGAGGGAACATTTGTACTGACCTGTCTGCAAGGTAAGTGTTTGAGCGAGATGTATTTTTGAGTAGATTCTAGGAGGTCTAGGGGATGTTTCCGGAGTGATGTGTATGTATATTTTGGGAATAATACTTAAATTCTTGTATTGTAATTATGGTTTGTATTTTCCGCTGCATAGGTATGTTATAGTAGTTTTATTAGGGGTAACAAAGTAATATAATTTCACAGTAAATGAAAATTGCATGAATTTTTGGGTCGTTACAATTTGGTATTAGAGCTTAGGTTGCTAGGTTCTATAGACTTTGGTGTACAGCGGGAAACTATACCAGAATATAGGAATAGAATTTCAGTGAGTTAATGTTGGAAAGTTAGGGTGAGAATTTAGGGTTCTATTCTGTGGTCTGGAACCAGGAGCTTTGGGGTGGTTTCTGTGATTTTCTTGGGGTGACGATTTTAAGAAAACTATGGTAAACTGTCGTTGGTTTCTATTTCCATATGGTAGGACTAGACCTTAAATTAGTAATAGGTGGTATAAGGATATTTTAGTTAGATTAATGTAAGAATAGCATTATGAGGTGCGAATTCTCTGAATAATTTTGGTATTATTACAGGATGGACCTTGGGGGTAGTAGTGTTCACGTTAGCCATGATGATGGTGCAGGGCCTTCTAACATGGGCGACAGGGATTCAGATGTTGTTTTACGCAATGTAGTTTAGCAGGTTATGGATGAGAATGTATAGAGCTCCAAGGAGCAGGGAGATCGGTCCACAACCCAAGGGTGTACGATAGAGAAGTTTACTAACATAAACCCTCCAGCGTTTTTAGAAGGAGTAGATCCTATAATTGTTGAGAATTGGATCAAGAGATCGAGAAAGTACTAATGGTGCTCCATTACACTGATGAGCAGAGGGTCCTCTATGCCACGTACAGGTTGACAGGCGAGGTCGAGAGAGGGTGGACAACTACAATATTATTGGAGGAGCATAGACCCATACCAATGGCTATGACCTAGAGCTGGTTTAGGGAGGTATTTTTCGACGGATATTTTCTTACTACCGTCAGAAAGGATAAGGTAGTAGAATTTCTAATTTTGACCTAGGGAAATCTCATGGTTTAGCAGTATGTAGTGAAGTTTCTCGTGCTGTCACGCAACCTCAGCATTTGTCCCAGATAAGGCTAAAAAGACGAGGATGTTCGAGAGGGGCTTGAGGCGAGAAATCTATAAACAGGTAGCAGTTCTGAAAATGCAAGACTTCTTTGAACTGGTTGATAGGGCCATAGTAGCAGAGGATAGCGAACAGAAAGATGTGGGAGAGGAGACCAGTACAGTGGAGGCTAAAGGCAAATGATAGGATATCATGGTTTTCAGGGCGAGCAGACTTATCCCATCTGTCCTAGATGTGGCCAGAGGCGTATGGGTGAATGTAGAATGGGAGAGAACATCTACTCTCGGCATAGGAGACCTGGTCATATGGCATGATTATGTCAAGGACTACTGACCCACGCACCAGTTCGTAGACCTTTTCGGGGATGTTACCAGGCACCCCGTGGAGGCCAGCAAAGGAACACAGCTCCTACGAGGGTTTATGCGTTAATGCCGAGAGAAACTGAGGTTACCGGAGATGTTGTTATAGGTATTCTTATTGCTTAACCTTATAAAGCTATTGTTGTATTTAATTTAGGTGCCACCCATTCCTTTGTGTCGTCAAGATATGTTAAATTATCTAGGATTGAGGCACAGCTATTAGATGTTGAATTGTCAGTAGCCACGCCGACTAGATCAATAGCGAGGTATAGAAGGGTACTTAAAAGTTATCCAGTGGGCATTCAGGAGAAAGTATTACCAACCAATATCGTGGTGTTAGACATGCAGGGGTTTGATGTGATATAGGGTATGGACTGGCTGGCAACTAATTACGCTAGCATTGATTGCCATAAAAAAGAAGTAATCTTCAGGCCCCCGGGTAAGCAAGAATTTAGATTCGTGGGATCACGTGTACGCGCCTCGCCACTATTAGTGTTAGCCATTTGGGCGAGGAGATTGCTTCGGGGTGGTTTCCAGGGGTATGTTGCTTATATAAAAGAGATGCCAAAGGAAGAATTGAAACAAGATGATATTCCAGTAGTTAGAGAATTTCCAGATATTTTTTTAGAGGAATTACCTGGTTTACCACCAGATTGAGAGATTGAATTTGTTATGAATTTATTACCAGGGTCAGCCCTGATATCTAAAGCACCCTATAGTATGGCTCCAGCTGAATTGAAAGACCAATTGCAGGAGTTGTTGGATAAAGGATTTATCAGGCCTAGCATGTTGCCTTGGGGAGCACCATTCTTGTTCGTGAAGAAGAAAGACAGGACTATGAGGATGTGCATTGATTATAGAGAAATAAATAAAGTAATAGTCAAGAATAAATATTCTCTTCCCAGAATTGATGATTCATTTGATCAGCTCTGGGGGACCCAGGTCTACTTCAAGATTGACCTTCGGTCAGGATATCACCAAGTGAAAGTTAAAGTAGACGATGTTTCGAAGACAGCCTTTCGAACCAGGTATAGGCATTACGAGTTCATGGTAATGCCGTTTGGATTGACTAATGCACTGGTAGTGTTTAAGGACCTAATGATTCGGGTGTTCCATTAGTACTTGGACCAGCTTGTTATGGTATTTATTGATGATTTACTGGTCAACTCAAAGAGTTTTGAGGAGCACGAGGATCATTTGAGGCTGGTGTTGCAAGTATTAAGGGAAAAGAAGCTATATGCTAAATTCAAGAAATGTGAATTTGGCTGAGGCAGGTCACTTTTTTCGGGCATGTGATATTTGGAGATGGCGTATCAGTAGACCCAAGCAAGATAGAAGCAATGATGAACTGGGTGAGACCAGTGAATATACAAGAGATCAAGAGTTTCCTAGGTTTGACAAGGTACTATTGGCATTTTGTGGATGGATTTTCTAGATTATCAGGTCCATTGACATGAATCATGAGGAAAAATTTATAGTTTGAATGGACTGACGAGTGTGAGCAGAGCTTCTAGGAGTTGAAGTAGCGGTTGGTCTCTACATCGGTATTATCTATTCCATCAGGGGAGGATGGGTTTGTTATTTATAGTGATGTGTCCCAGAAAGGACTCGGGTGTGTGTTAATGTAGCATGGGAAGGTTATTGCTTACGCTTCTCAACATTTTAAAGAGTGTGAGAAGAACAACCTAGTATATGATTTAGAATTTGCTATTGTGGTGTATGCTTTAAAGATTTGGAGGCATTATCTTTATGGTGGGAGATGTGAGATCTTCATTGACCATAAAAGTTTAAAGTATTTCTTAACCCAGAAAGAATTGAATACGAGACAAAGAAGATGGTTATAGATCATTAAAAATTATGATTGCACTATCAGTTACCAACCAGAGAAAGCAAACGTGGTAGCTAATGCTCTAAGCCGGAAATTAGTGGAAGTAGAGCATCGTCAGTAGTGAAGATTTAGCATCCGATTCAGATGGATTAGGAGAGACTCAATGTGGAGCTACTAAAGGATGATCACTTGGCATTTACTGCCAACCTAGTGTTACAACCTACCTTCACTACAAAAAAAAACAGGTATTTAGTAGCGAAAGTATTACTGACAGATTCAATTTTGTTACTAAAAGTTGGTATTAGTGACGGTTTTATCAACAGTCACTAATATGGCACAATTAGTGACGAATTTGAAACCGTCACTAATATTTTCATCACTAAAACCAGGAAAAAATCGTGAGAAAATATTTTTTACCCAGAAATTATCCCGAGAAAATATTAGCAACGACTTCTACCGTATTAGTGATGAATTAAATCTATCACTAAAATACTTTTATTAGCGACGATTAAAAAATCGTCACTACTATTATTTAAAAAAATAAAAAAAATTTATTTCAAAGTATTAGTGAGGAATTTGAAGATCCTTCACTATTAGCCCCTTATTAGTGACGGATTTGGGAACCGTCACTAATATCTCTTTTATTTAAAAAAAAAATTATTGCAGAATATTAGTGATGAATTTGAAGATCCATCGTTATTAGCCTTTTATTAGTGATGGATTTACGAACCGTCACTAATACCTCTTCTATTTAAAAAATAAAAAAAAATTATTTCAGAGTATTAGTGACAAATTTGAAGATCCATCACTATTAGCCCCTTATTAGTGACGGATTTACGAACCGTCACTAATACCTCTTTTATTTAAAAAAAATAAAAAAATTTTATTTCAAAGTATTAGTGACGAATTTGAAGATTCGTCACTATTAGCCCTTTTTTAGTGACGGATTTGGGAACAACCACTAATACCGCTTTTATTTAAAAAAAAATTTATTTTAGAATATTAGTGATGAATTTGAATATCTGTCACTATTAGCCCCTTATTTGTGACAGATTTAGGAACCGTCACTAATACCTCTTTTATTTAAAATAAAATAAAAAATTTATTTCAAAGTATTAGTGACGAATTTGAAGATCGGTCACTATTAGCCTTTATTAGTGACGAATTTGGGAACTGTCACTAATACCTCTTTTATTTAAAAAAAATAATAAAAAAATTATTCCAAAGTATTAGTGATGAATTTGAAGATCCGTCACTATTAGCCCCTTATTAGTAACAGATTTGGGAACCACCACTAATACCTCTTTTATTTAAAAAAATAAAAAAATTTTATTTCAAAGTATTAGTGACGAATTTGAAGATTCGTCACTATTAGCCCTTTTTTAGTGACAGATTTGGGAACAGCCACTAATACCTCTTTTATTTAAAAAATTTAGAATATTAGTGACGAATTTGAAGATCCGTCACTATTAGCCCCTTATTTGTGATAGATTTAGGAACCGTCACTAATACCTCTTTTATTTAAAATAAAAATAAAAAAAATTTATTTCAGAGTATTAGTGACGAATTTGAAGATCCGTCACTATTAGCCCTTATTAGTGACGGATTTGGGAACTGTCACTAATACCTCTTTTATTTAAAAAAAATAAAAAAAAATTTATTTCAGGGTATTAGTGATGAATTTGAAGATCCGTCACTATTAGCCCCTTATTAGTAATGAATTTGGGAACCATCACTAATATCTCTTTTATTTTAAAAAAATAAAAAAAAAATTATTTCAGATTATTAGTGACGAATTTGAAGATCTGTCACTGTTAGCCCCTTACTAGTGACATATTTGGGAACCGTCACTAATACCTCTTTTATTTTCCTAATTTCCCCCAATCTCTCCATCATTTCCCTCCTTTCCCTAATCTTTTTCCCTCCTGCCCTCCTCTCGCCCATTGCAATTCGCTCCTCCCACCGCCACCGCTGGCTCCTCCTAGGTTTTCTTCTTCTTCTTCTTCTTCTTCTACAAACTAGTGTGTGTGTTGTGTGCGTTTATGCATGTGTTGTTCGCTTGTCGCCATTTGCTCCTCCCACCGCCGCCTCTACCACTATCGTAAAGCTCCTCCTAGGTTTTCTTCTTCTTCTTCTACAAACCAGTGTGCGAGTGTGAATGTGTGCGTGTGTGTTACATTTACATATTTTTGTATTGATTGTGGATCAGAACTTTGTGGAAAGTGCCTTGTATCTTTAGCAAGAAAAATTATAGAATACTCATAGATAAATCCATTGCAAATTTGGAGGCTGCAAATCTGCACAAACGTTCTACTTTTATCGTCAGTGCTGCATGTCCTTGAGGGACTGCATTGGGATTAATCATAGTACTTTTATCTTAGATACTAATTGCACAAATCTAGCTGTATATGTGATGCGTACAATGTGTTAATTAATCGATTATGCATACTCCTAATAAGCTAGAATTTCCAAACATATGCCAAACAACCTAGGTTTTCCAATTAATATCTTCTTGGTGGATTGTGGACTCATGAGTGTTTTGTTTCTTTGATTGATTCGGGAAATAGATTTGATTGAGAATGGTCAAATAATTAAGAAGGCTCATCTCAGGTTGCTATTGACATTGGGTGAATTAAGCTTTAATTAGTAGCATTCTCTTAGTAGTTTTGCTTAATTTATTTAGGCATTATTTGGTACAGGATAAAATTGATCGAGAAAAATATTAAGAATGTAATCTTTTATGAAAATAAATTTTTTATTTGTAGTCTATTAGCATTATTTCATCATGGAAGGAAATGTAGAAAAGTAAAACAATCCAAGGGATGCAATTATTGCTGTGATTATTTTGATTGTGGCAATTGCTTTTTGATTTCACCTACTATAATTCATAATTGAAAGTTTATTTTTTCCCGATAGATTGGGTTGATGTGTGCAGTGTGTTTGTTAACTGTTAATGCCCTATATGGTCTAACAAAAAAAATTTGTACTATTTTTAACTGGCAACAAGAAAAGTTATTGTGGAGTTTGTGATTCTAATAGTTGTGGTTGTGATGAGCCTCACTTGGTACACCTTCTGGGCGGCAAGGAAAGGCTACGAATTCAACTTTCTAGGACCCTTCCTGTTTGGTGTTGTTCTAGTGCTAATTGTCTTTGCACTGATTCAGGTATTTCAGTCTTCATGGCAAGCTCAGTTTTATCTCCTCTCTCATGCATTGCAAATTTTTTTTACTTTTATTTTCATCACAAGTTTATGAAGTTTTACCATGCTTTTGAATGGTTGTACGCGTGCTTCGATATGTCTCTCTACATTGTATTGCCTCTGAAATTAATGAAAATACATGGAGCTTTTGGTTTTTGCCTGTATTTTGTGTTTCACAATATCATTACGCTTTTCTAGCTCTTTTTGGAATTTATGTGGATGTTACTTACACAGATAAGGTAGGCAAATAAGTGTTCATTTTTTTTATCCTTATTGTGCACTCATTTGAGCTAGTACATGGTTAGAAAATCTTTGGAACAACAATGTATAAAATACAGTGAAAAGCTAAGAACTAAATGTCATATGAAGTAAACTGCCAAATTAATTACTGTCATTTCTTGTGTTCATTGAAGTTTAAACCCATTCAAGAATGGTTACTATACATTCATGCCTATGTTGACTAATAATCAATTATTGAAATTCAATTAATTATTAGTCATACTATGTTGACTAATAATCAATTGAACATGTTAATTATTTGTTTCACTTACGATTAGTAATGTTTGTATTCAACCATTCTTAGATTGTCTATCGCGAACATTTCAAGAAGTTGTATTTACGTTGTTGTCATCGTTCACACTTTGTCAATTTTCATTATATATTTCAAGCGCATCTCTACTTGTGTTCTCTCGGTGCATTGACTAACTCTAAAAATGAGCAGCTTGAAAGTTGTCCCAAGTATAGGCGTTCAGTCATGTAATACTTAGCCTAAAGGCCAGATCGTCTCCTTGAGGAATTCATTTTAATTCAAAACTTGTGTAATTTCAAAAGAAATTAAGAAAAGAAAAATTTATTGAACATAGTTCATATTTAGTTTCTTGGGATTTTTGAAGTTTTTGCAATAGAATTTAAATTCTAACTAAAAATTACATATGCTTGAAATAACTTAAATAAATACCAGATTCAATGCCAAAATAATGAAAGAACGAAACCCTACAATCATTCAACTAAATAAAAATATTAACTTTAAACGTAAACCCAAGCAAGAATATACTCTAAATCAAAACACCAACTTTAATAATAAAAACACCCAAAGAAAATAATTAAATCCCTATAAAAACATTAAATAAGAAGACAAATTGAAATTAACAATAATAATTATCAAACAAGAAATTTAAATGCAAAAGAGAGAGAGAGAGAGAGAGAGAGAGAGAGAGAGAGAGAGAGAGAGAGAGAGAGAGATATTTAAACCGAAATTTATCTAGTAAAAAGAAAGTTCTTAAATTAAACAAACTAATTTTAAACAAAAATTAATGCAAACTTTGAATAAATTAAAAGCTTAACAATAAAATTAATTTTAACAAAACTGAGTTCAAAGAAAGAGAGAGATGAGGGAGTAAGGGAGAAAAGAGAAGAGAGAAGAGAGAGAGAGATAGCTGAAAATCTGAGAGAGGCCGAGAGTCTTCTGCAATCCTTTGCACCATTGCCTCCCGCTGCTCCCTTTTCCCCCATAAACCATCCTCGTCCATAAAATATCTAATTCCCTACCTAATATTTTCTCCTAGCCATGTCTCCTCTTGAGATAGGCTCATGGGCCATTTTTTTTGTGGTCCAAGACTCCTTTTTTCCTTAAGCACTACACACGGCCCAACACAGCAACTTCACTTTCAAGCCCAATGTTGACCTATTAAACGTTCGAATTAGAAAAAATCTATTTCACAATGAATTGTAGATATCTTTGTAAAAGTTCCAATTTCACTTGAATCACACTAATTCGATGTTAGATGAAAGATTTATTATTAAAATACTGAAATACGTTTAGGTTGTCTCCTAGCAAATTTCGGATTTGGATTGTTGCCTACTTTTCATTGCATGACACAGATTCATGTGCATGAAGCCGACATAGTCTTCTCACATGGCACCCGGTTCTCTTTTATGTCTCATTTAATTTCAGAAACTATCACATTACATAGCACGGATTCTTCAATTTTTACACACGCACATGGCTTCAAATAATTGCATGCATGGCTCGTCATTTGCTGGCATGTGGCTCATGGTCCGATCTTCGATATTTGGCTTTATGCACATGACCTTGATTTGAACTCTAGCTTACATACACGCATGTGCATTTTAAATCTCGGCTTTAATGTCCAAAAATTATCTTGCAATAATAAGTTACCGAAAATTCGTAAATTATCGAGTAATGATCCAAATATTGTAATTCAAGCTCAATGTTAAATTATTGAACATAATTAAGCTTTAATTAAAAATATAATCTTTAATGCATGATTTTAAACACCTAATTACGCAATTTAGATGCGTAATCACACCCTCCAACTAACGTTTTGCTAGTCTCTAGCAAATAATGTGAATGAAATGCAGGGCGGTATCCATAAATACTAATTCCAACAAACATGAAATGACTGCACATACGAAACAACTATACTGTTTCATATACAGGAGTATAACCAAATTTCAAGCTCATCATATATAATGAACATAACTCCGAAGTAAGTCATTCATGCAACTCTCATCGTTATATGGTC
The DNA here is from genome assembly GCF_029873635.1 of Malania oleifera. Classification (NCBI taxonomy): domain Eukaryota; kingdom Viridiplantae; phylum Streptophyta; class Magnoliopsida; order Santalales; family Ximeniaceae; genus Malania; species Malania oleifera. The sequence continues at coordinate 55,215,052 of NC_080417.1, read as the reverse complement.
ATTAAGAATAGTATACTCTCATAAAGTTAACCAGTAATACAATTCAGAGTTAATGTAGTCATATAAATCTATGTATATACAGGAAAAATCTCGAGGTATGTGTAATGTGTATAACTCATTACACCCAGGATACCAGTTGACACCTACAAAACAATCGTTTTGACTCGGCCTAACTGGTATACCCTAAAAAACACTCAAAAAGAATAGGTTCACTCATCATATGGGAAGAGGAGTGTCGCAATCAAACATACCACATATTGCAAGGAACAAATGCTAAATGTATGGAGTGGACTAGTCTGAAAAGAATCAAGCCTATTTGTGAAGTGTCGGGTCGTTCACCCTAGCAACTTCTCACCTACTCGCCATGTCCAACCAAGACCACCCTAGATCAACTTATTCACAAACCTAGCATTAATACATCCGAGGCATTACGCGGTTGAAGAGTTTTCATATGTGGAGAACATGTGTTGTGTCCATGACTTTTTATGCATTTCTATGGAGCTGTTATTCTTTCTTCTGCTTATTCTTCAATTTTTGTATTTTCTTGGCCAATTAGGACCATCATTACACTTCTCTTGTTGTCTTCATACCACCAATAGGAATTAAGCTTGAATAGTAGTCCATGAATTAAGTCTATTTCTAGGGGTGGTTCAGCCTTCACATCTTGAGTTGGTTACAAGACCTAGGTTTCTATCGCCCCACTAGATGTCACCTCTAGGCTAGTAAGTCAAAAACATAGAATAGTGTACAAAGAATATCTAGAAGAAAAAAAAAAGAAAAAGGAAAGTTGAGTTTCATCAAGTCTGAGCTGACTTCAAAAACTCAAAAAACGATAAATGACTCAAGAATACCTCACAAGGTGTTACTAATACTTATTAGTGATGGATTTTCAAACCGTCACTAATAATAGAGTATTAGTGACAGATTAAAATCGTCACTAAAAACCTAAGCCCGTCACTATAGATTTTACACTGGCTCGATAAAAAATCGTCACTAAAGCCATAGTATTAGTGACGGTTTTAAATTCATCACTAATGCTCTATTATTATTGACGATTTGAAATAAAAAATCGTCACTAAAGTCTTAGTATTAGTGACTTAAATTCGTCACTAATGCTCTATTATTAGTGACGATTTGAAAATCGTCACTATTGAATGTTCTATTATTAGTGACAGTTTTTAAACCGTCACTATTGCTCACTAGAATGTCACTAATACTATGGCTTTAGTGACTATTTTAAAACCCTAAAACTTTCACTAAAGCCATAGTATTAGTGACAGTTGTAAAACCTTCACTAAAACTTTTTAAAAAGGTAATTATTAGTGACGGTTTTGAAATCGTCACTAATATTAAGGCTTTAGTGATGAATAAAAGCATCACTACCATACAATAAGTGACGGTTTTGAAATCTTCACTAATACTTAAATTGGACAATTAGTAGTGACAGTTTTAAAATTGTCACTAATAATGTTAAATTAATTTTTTTCCCAATTATTAATTCCTGTAAAAATCTGTAATTACATTTTCTTATACATAACATTAAACCATAATTGCTAAAAAATTCATAAATTATTCAAAAATCTAATTCAAATTTAAATACAAATACAAATATATTATACAAATTCAAATTCAAATACAAATATATTATATAAATTCAAATTTAAATACAAATACATTATACAAATTCTAATTCTAGTACAGAAATTTCATCTATTCAGATAACAAAAAAAGTCAAAAGCTGCATTCGTAGTGCACGACATCGTGCGGATGTTGTAACAATTGCAAACCTTACAAATTAAGAAAGTTAAAAAAATTAGTATATGCATTTAGAAAAATTTTGGCAGCATTTCTTCTGTAAAGGTGACATTTTCCATAGAGATATGCTCCAAACCTACGTGTTTACAATAAACAGTTCACAATAATCCAACCAGTAATGAATTTTACGAGTGCACAAGAGTTTGATATAATAGCCATTAAATAAAGTAACATGTTCATGCATCCTATAAACAATATATATCAGAATATACATAGCTAAACAATTATTGTTCAATCAGAGGAATTCAACAAGATGTTTGTTACTATCCAACTGTGAAGAAAAGATGCCACAAATAAGTTTAACATATACTAATTCCCACAACTTGTGAAAATATGCACTTGAGGAAAATATATTTCATACCTTATGAGCTGACTTGGCAAGTGCTTGCATATCGTAGCTTGTATGTGCATAAGAAACCAATTTTAACCACACAATACAAGCGAATAGCATTAATGTGACACCAGATAAGACAGTTGAATCACACCTGTAGATTTTAGAACTAATCATTGTATAAATCAAAATTTTTTGCTAATTCTTTTGACAACGTTTTAACCAAGGAGAAACCTTAACAAGAGATTAAGACATGCACAAAATTGCTAATCTAATTTTGCAGATAGCAGTGAATGGATTGGCTAAAACTTCCTAGCATCTTGGTTCCATGCATCTCAAATCCAAAATATTAGAATAACTTTTGGTCATATTCAAAAGTAGTAATGCTTAAAATTTTTTAAAATTTCAATGTTCAGAATTACAATATATGAGTAGGAGTATCAGGCTATCAGTTACTAGATCCTTGTAATTAAGTTTTGAGAACTTACAAAATAGAGATGGAAAGATGTTTGATAAATTAAAAGGCACTGCATGCTTTTCGTTACATGATTAAATTTGGGTTTGGGTTTCAACGAAGGTAAGCATTTGTTACCTGCAAGAACCGACCAATTTTCAGCATCATTCACTATTCGATATCTTTATAAATGCAATCAAAACTAAATAAAGATAACAAACGGAAAGTACGAAAAGGAAAACCTATTAGTAAGGCATATTACTCTTACATCTACACTAGAAGTCTAGAACTTAGAAACTAACCTCAGATTCACAAAAACTGGGCACAAGACAGCAGTTGTAGTTATTATTAGGTGAAGGAACACAACAACCTGCAGCATCAGATTAGAAGTTAGATCATTTGGCGCATGATCATGCAAAACAAAGAAGAAGTAAGCAAACTCTACCGTAGGCAATTTTAGAAATCCCATTATAAACAAAATAATGAATTTAAGTAGCCACATGAAGGTGGTTTTCATGGCTAAAATTCAACCACCAGCTATGAAATGCACAAATTGAAAATCCTAATCGGTTCAAGTTATTCTTGTATTCTTTGTACATACAGTCTGTAATTTAGATCTGTATGCATAGATTTATTAACTACCATAATTATGAAATAAAGAAACCACAATCCTAATCAGTGCAACATAACTATTCAAACTCCAACCTGTGGAAACAAGCTACCTCCGTACTCAGCAAGATGGTTTGGAGTTCAATAGGTTAAATAGTGAGGAAAGGCATGAATTTCAAAAGTTTAAGGGAAAGCATGACATTGATAGAGCAGGGTGATGTTGAAGAATTTGTGTACCCAACCCCAAGTATATGAAATAGAGGCTTGGTGTAGTGAAGTAGGGATCAATAATAGGCATTACACAAAGCTTGTCTTAATTTTTTAACAATGTTCAGAGTTCCTTCCTATTGTACTCCTAAATGCTTCCAGCAAAAAACCAGCCCCACCAAATTTGTATCTTTTGCCTCCATCGTTTTACCATTGCTCTTATCTTGACTTGACTTGTTGAATTCCCTTAAAGATTGAAAAACTCGATGGGTGATCTATTGAAGGATTGAGCAATATTCGATGGCTAGAATATTAAAAAAAAAATAAAAAAAAAAAAAAGAACACGATGCACATGAAAGTTTCAATCAATTAGATTAAAGGAATAAAACAACATCACCCATAAAAAATTTTTAAAGTTACTTATAGAGAGATTTCACTATTAAAGTTTAATGGATCATTAACACGGTTTAGAAAATAAGGACAATAATTGTATATATCAACATAAGACAAGTTGCAAACTCCTAATTAGGGAATTTCTGTTCCACGTTTAAATAGTAACTACCAAGGAATAAAGAGAAAATAAAAAGTTATGAATGTTTAAATAGTAACTAACGAAGATTAAAAATAAAAATAAAAAGATATAAAACACTCACTGTTTCAGCTATATACTTCTCTTGTGCCAACTTCTCAACTATAAAAGCAGCAAGCGGGAAGATTGGTAGACTAAGATTGTGATGAGAACCACCTAGAACATTAGATGGACAAAAATGAAATATAATGCGAAGAAAAATTCAAAAACATCACCAGCACATAAGAAGGGACCAATCCCTTAACGAATTCGAATTAAACCAAAAATGAGACCCAATTAGTAAGCCATACTGCAACAAATGTCAAGAATTAATCATTTAAAAACTGCAGATCCTAAAATAATGCTTCTTCTGAAAAAGAACAGTTAAGATTTAAAACCTGTACTAGAAAAGCCACTGAATGAGAAAAAAACATGTGCTTATTATAGTAGCCATAACTGTCCAACTGAATTGAAAACATGAGCAGGACAAACCTTCATTAAATTCTCAATGATAAGGCTACTGTTTACAGCAACAAGCACCATAATACAGAGGTTGAAGAGGCTTGCGTGGCTCTATCACAAAACATAATTTATAGTTAGCACTACACAAAGTATAGCTTCATTTCTCAACAGATCCATAACAAATATTCTTCTCCACAGTACTTAAGATCAAAAAGTGTTCAAACATGCTTGTGGCCATCAAAATTCGACAAAAAATGCCTAAAACATGAACCCCGCAAAAGTAATAAATAGCCCACCCCAATGCTTTTAACAACCATCATCCCTTAAGTATAAGCGGTTAATTGATGAAACTTTGGTCGGTGAAAACTTAATCAATGAATGCAACCTGTTTGAAATAGCATTGGAACATATTGAAAATTGCAAAAACATTTATCCACGTAAGCAAACCATAAATGAATGAATGAATGAATTTAAGAATTTTTGACAGAGAGAACGGAAAAAACAATTAACAATGGCAACCTTCTTGAAAATAGCATTGAAACTAAGAGGGCTCTCCTTGATTCTACGGTGAGCAGGGACAGACGATCAATGAGCAAACTTCAAGGGAGCATCGACCACTCCGTTGTCACTGCTTCGAATCCTTTCACTAGAATCCTTCACCGGCTTTATCCGATCATCATCAGACCTCAGTCCAGCAGGGGAATCGTCGTTGGGCGAACCAACAACGGAGCTCTCAGCTCCTAGAGAGTCCGCGGTTGAGGACGAGTCGGGAATAGCTTTGGCAGTGCCAGCGCTAGGTCTCCTCCTGATAGAGAGGTTGAGATCCGAGTCGTGATGCGGACTCGATTTTGCACCTACGACTCAATCGTGCGTGTCCGCGATCGCCATGGATGGAGAAAGGAGACTTCGTGGGCAGCAGCGTAAGATTCAATGGCTGGAGAACTACGCTGCGTGCATCGAGGAGCAGAACAAAATTTGGGGAAAGAAGAGACGGTAGGAGGGAGACAGACGCAGGAGGAGAAAGAAGAAATTTGGGGAAAGTGTGGGAAATTATGCGCGTTAAGGCGGCGATTTTAGATTTTGAGCATCCGTGATGGTTTCAAAACCATCACTAATATCCTATTATTAGTGATGTCTCCCAAACCGTTACCAATACCCTAAACTAAATTAATTTTATATTTTTTAAATAAAAACACTACTAGAGACTATTTCAAAAACGTCACTAATACCCTATTATTAGTGACGGGTCTCGCAATCTATTACTAATACCCTTAACTAAATTTATTTTATATTTTTTAAATAAAAACACTATTAGTGATGGTTTCAAAATTGTCACTAGTACCCTACTATTAGTGAGGGTTTTCCCAATCCGTCACAAATACCTTTAAGTAAATTTATTTTATATTTTTTAAATAAAAACACTATTAGTGACGGTTTCAAAATTGTGACTAATACCCTATTATTACTGATGGGCCTCCTAATTCGTCACAAATACCCTTAACTAAATTTATTTTAAATTTTTGTAAATAAAAAACTATTAGTGACGGTTTTAAAACCCTCATTTATACCCTATTATTAGTGCCGAATCTCTCAATCCATCACTAATACCCTTAACTAAATTTATTTTATATTTTTTAAATAAAAACACTATTAGTGATGGTTTCAAAATCGTCAGTAAGGCCCTATTATTAGTGACGGGTCCCCCAATCCATCACTAATACCCCTAACTAATTTTCTTTATATTTATTTAAATAGAAACACTACTAGTGACGGTTTCAAAACCGTCACTAATACCCTATTATTAGTGACGAGTCGCCCAATCCGTCACTAATACCTTTAACTAATTTTTTTTATATTTTTTTAAATAAAAATAATATTAGTAACGATTTCAAAACTGTCACTAATACCCTATTATTAGTGACAGGTCTACAAATTCGTCACTAATACCTTTAACTAAACTTATTTTATATTTTTTAAATAATAACACGATTAGTGATGGTTTCAAAACTGCCACTAATACCCTATTGTTAGTGACGGGTCTCCCAATCCGTCACTAATATTCTTCACTAAATTTATTTTAAATTTTTGAAAATAAAAAACTATTAATAACGGTTTCAAAACCATCAGTAACACTATTATTAGTGACGGGTCTCCCAACCCGTCACTAATACCCTGAACTAAATTTATTTATATTTTTTAAATAAAAACACTACTTGTGACGGCTTCAAAATCGTCACTAGTACCCTATTGTTAGTGACGGGTCTCCCAATCCATCACTAAGACTCATAAGTAAATTTTTTTTTTCTTTTTTAAATAAAAACACTACTAGTAACGGTTTCAAAACCGTCACTAATACCATATTATTTGTGACGGGTCCCCAAATCCATCCATAATACTCTCAACTAAATTTATTTTATATTTTTTCAATAAAAACACTATTAGTAACGATTTCAAAATCGTCACTAATATCCTATTGTTAGTGACCGGTCTCCCTATCCATCACTAATACCCTTAACTATATTTTTTTTTATATATATTTTTTGAACAAAAACAAAATTAGTGACAGTTCCAAAACCGTCACTAAAACTCTATTACTAGTGATGGGTCTCCCAATCTGTCACTAATACCCTTAACTAAATTTATTTTAAATTTTTGTAAATAAAAAAGTATTAGTAACGGTTTCAAAACCCTCATTTATACCCTATTATTAGTGACGAATCTCTCAAACTGTCACTAATACCCTAACTAAATTTATCTTATATTTTTTAAATAAAAACACTATTAGTGACGTTTTCAAAATCGTCAGGAAAGCCCTATTATTAGTGACGAGTCCCCCAATCCGTCACTAATACCCCTAACTAATTTTTTTTATATTTATTTAAATAAAAACACTACTAGTGACGGTTTCAAAACCGTCACTAATACCCTATTATTAGTGAAGGGTCTCCAATTCCGTCACTAATACTCTTAACTAAATTTATTTTAAATTTTTGTAAATAAAAAACTATTAATGACAATTTCAAAACTGTCACTAATACTCTATTATTAGCGATCGATCTCCCAATCAGTCACTAATACCCTTAACAAAATTTATTTTATATTTTCTAAATAAACACATTATTAGTGACGGTTTCAAAACCATCACTAATACCCTATTATTAGTGACGGGTCGCGTAATCCATCACTAATACCCTTAACTGAATTTTTTATATTTTTTTAAATAAAAATAATATTAGTGACGATTTAAAAACTGTCACTAATACCCCATTATTAGTGACATGTTTACAAATCCGTCACTAATACCCTTAACTAAATTTATTTTAAATTTTTGTAAATAAAAACTATTAGTGAGGGTTTCAAAACTGTCACTAATACTTTATTATTAGTGATGGGTGTCCCAATCAATCACTAATACCCACAACTAAATTTATTTTAAATTTTTGTAAATAAAAAACTATTAGTAACGATTTCAAAATTGTCACTAATACTCTATTATTAGTGATGGATCTCCCAATCAGTTGCTAATGCCCTTAACTAAATTTATTTTATATTTTTTAAATAAAAACACGATTAGTGATGGTTTCAAAACCGTCACTAATACTCCTAAGTAAAATTTTTTATTTTTTAAATAAAAACACTACTAGTAACGGTTTCAAAACCGTCACTAATACCTTATTATTAGTGACGGGTCTCCAAATCCGTCAATAATACTCTCAGCTAAATTTATTTTATATTTTTTCAATAAAAACACTATTAGTAACGATTTCAAATTCGTCACTAATACCCTATTATTAGTGACCGGTCTCCCAATCCATCACTAATACCCTTAACTATAATTTTTTTTTAATATTTTTTAAATAAAACAAAATTAGTGACGGTTCCAAAACCGTCACTAATACCCTCTTATTAGTGACGGGTCTCCTAATCCGTCACTAATACCCTGAACTAAATTTATTTTATATTGTTTATATAAAAACATTATTTGTGACGATTCAAAACTGTCACTAATACCCTATTATTAGGGATGGGTCTCCAACTCCGTCAATAATATCCTAAAATAAATTTGTTTTATATTTTTTAAACAAAAATACTATTAGTGACGATTTCAAAACCCTCACTAATACCCTAATATTAGCGATGTGTCTCCTAATCCGTCACTAATACCCTCAACTAAATTTATTTTAAATTTTTGTAAATAAAAAACTAATAGTGACGATTTCAAAACCATCACTAATACCCTATTATTAGGGATGGGTCTCCCATTCCGTCACTAATACCCTTAATTAAATTTGTTTATACTTTCTAAATAAAAACAGTATTAGTGACGATTTCAAAACAGTGACTAATACCTTATTAATAGTGATGGATCACCCAATTCGTTGCCAATACCCTTAACAAAATTTATTTTAAATTTTTGTAAATAAAAAACTATTAGTAACGGTTTCAAAACCGTCACTAATACCCTATTATTTTTTACGGGTCGCCTAATCCGTCACTAATACCCTTAACTGAATTTTTTATATTTTTTTAAATAAAAATAATATTAGTAATGGTTTCAAAACTGTCACTAATACCCAATTATTAGTGACAGGTTTACAAATCCGTCACTAATACCTTAAACTAAATTTATTTTAAATTTTTGTAAATAAAAAACTATTAGTGACTGTTTCAAAACTGTCACTAATACTTTATTATTAGTGATGAGTGCCCAATCAGTCACTAATACCCACAACTAAATTTATTTTAAATTTTTGTAAATAAAAAACTATTAGTGATGATTTTAAAACTGTCATTAATACTCTATTATTAGTGATGGGTCTCGCAATCGGTCGCTAATACCCTTAACTAAATTTTTTTTATATTTTTTAAATAAAAACACTACTAGTGACCGTTCCAAAACCGTCACTAATACCCTATTATTAGTGATGAGTCGCCCAATCCGTCACTAATACCTTTAACTAATTTTTTTATATTTTTTTAAATAAAAATAATATAAGTGACGGTTTCAAAACTGTCACTAATACCCTATTATTAGTGACAGGTCTACAAATCCGTCACTAATACCTTTAACTAAACTTATTTTATATTTTTTAAATAATAACACGATCAATGACGGTTTCAAAACCGTCACTAATACCCTATTGTTAGTGACGGGTCTCCCAATCCGTCACTAATATTCTTAACTAAATTTATTTTAAATTTTTAAAAATAAAAAACTATTAATGACGGTTTCAAAACCGTCAGTAACACTCTATTATTAGTGATAGGTCTCCCAACCCGTCACTAATATCCTGAACTAAATTTATTTAAATTTTTTAAATTAAAACACAACTTGTGATGGCTTCAAAACCATCACTAATACCCTATTGTTAGTGACGGGTCTCCCAATCCGTCACTAACACTCCTAACTAAATTTGTTTATATTTTTTAAACAAAAACACTACTAGTAACGGTTTCAAAACCGTCATTAATACCCTATTATTAGTGATGAGCTTCCAAATCCGTCCATAATACCCTCAACTAAATTTATTTTATATTTTTTCAATAAAAACACTATTAGTGACGATTTCAAAATCGTCACTAATACCCTATTGTTAGTGAACAGTCTCCCAATCTATCACTAATAACCTTAACTATATTTTTTGTATATTTTATAAATAAAAACAAAATTAGTGACGGTTCCAAAACTGTCACTAATACCTTATTATTAGTGATGGGTCTCCCAATTTGTCACTAATACCGTTAACTAAATTTATTTTAAATTTTTGTAAAGAAAAAACTATCGGTGACGGGTCTCTCAATCCGTCACTAATACCCTTAACTAAATTTACTTTTTATTTTTTATATAAAAGCATTATTTGTGACGAGTTCAAAACAGTCACTAATACCCTATTATTAGCAACGGATCTGCCAATCCGTCGCCAATACCCTTGACAAAATTTATTTTAAATTTTTGTAAATAAAAAAATATTAGTAACGGTTTCAAAACCGTCACTAATACCATACCGTTAGTGACAGGTCACCCAATTTGTTACTAGTACCCTTAGCTAAATTTTTTATAGAGTGTTACTAGTACACTCTATTATTATTGACGGGTCTCCCGATACGTCACTAATACCCTTAATCGGATTTTTTTTAATATTTTTTCAAAAAAAACACTATTAATGTCGGTTTCAAAACTTTCACTCATACCCTATTATTAGTGATAGGTCCATAAATTCGTCACTAATACCCTTAACTAAATTTATTTTATATTATTTAAAAAAAACACTATTAGTTACGGTTTCAAAACCGTCACTAATACCCTATTGTTTGTGACAGGTCTCCAAATCCGTCACTAATACCCCTAACTAAATTTATTTTAAATTTTTGTGAATAAAAAACTATTAGTGACGGTTTCAAAACCGTCACTAACACTCTATTATCAGTGACGGGTCTGTCAATCCATCCCTATTACCCTTAATTAAATTTATTTATATTTTTTAAATAAAAACACTACTTTTGACGGTTTCAAAACCGTTACTAATACCCTATTGTTAGTGATGAGTTTCTCAATCTGCCACTAATACCATTCACTAAATTTATTTTAAATTTTTGTAAATAAAAAACTATTAGTGGCGGTTAGAAAACCGTCACCAACACTCTATTATTAGGGACAGGTCTCTCAATCTGTCATTAATACCCTTAAATAAATTTATCTATATTTTTTAAATAAAAACACTACTTGCGACAGTTTCAAAATCGTCGCTAATGCCTTATTGTTATTGACGGGTCTCTCAATCCGTCACTAATACCCTCAACTAAATTTTTCTTATATTTTTTAAATAAAAACACTATTAGTGACAGTTTCAAAATCCTCACTAATACCTTATCATTAGTGAAGGGACTCCAAATCTGTCACTACTACCCTTAACTAAATTTATTTTATATTTTTTAAATAAAAACAATATTAGAGATGGTTTCAAAACTGTCACTAATACCCTATTATTAGTGACATGTCTCTCAATCCGTCACTAATGCTCTTAACTAAATTTATTTATATTTTTTTAAATAAAAACACTAATAGTGACGGTTTCAAAACCGTCAATAGTGCCTTATTGTTAGTGACGGATCTCCCAATACGTCATTAATACCCTTAATTAATTTTTTTATATATATTTTTTAAAAATAATATTAGTGATGGTGTCAAAACCGTCACTAATACCCTATTATTAGTGATGGGTCTCCCAATCCGTCAGTAATACCCTAAACTAAATTTTTTAATATTTTTTTTAAAAAAATTAATATTAATGACGGTTTCAAAGCCATCACTAATACCCTATTCTTAGTGATGGGTCTCTCAATCCGTCCCTAATACCTTAACTAAATTTATTTTAAATTTTTGTAAATAAAAAACTATTAGTGACGATTTCAAATCTATCACTAATACCCTATTATTAGTGACGGGTATCCCAATCTCTCACTAATTCCATAAACTAAATATTTTTTTATATCTTTTATGTAAAAACACTATTACTGACGGTTTCAAAACCGTCGCTGATATCCTATTATTAGTGACGGGTCTCCAAATTCGTCACTAATACCCTTTATTAAATATATTTTATATTTAAAAAAAAAAAACACTATTAGTGACGATTTCAAAACCGTCAGTAATACCCTATTGTTTGTGACGGGTCTCCTAATACGTCATTAATACCCTCAACTAAATTTATTTATTTATTTTTTAAATGAAAACTCTTTTAGTGACGGTTTAAATAAATCCGTTACTAATACCATTAACAATATTAGTAACGGTTTCCAAACCGTCACTAATACCCTATTATTAGTGATGGATCTCACAATCTGTCACTAATACACTTAACTAAATTTATTTTAAATTTTTATAAATAAAAAACTATTAGTGACGGTTCCAAAACCGTCACTAATACTCTATTATTAGGGACAGGTCTCCCAATACTTCTCTAATACTCTTGAATAAATTTTTTTTTATAGTTTTAAAATAAAAACACTGTTAGTCACGGTTTCAAAACCTTCACTAATACCCTATTATTAGTAACGGGTCTCCAAATCTATCACTAATACCTTTAACTAAATTTATTTTATATTTTTTTAAATAAAAACACTATTAGTGACAATTTTAAAACCGTTAGCAATATCCTATTGTTAATGAAGGGTCTCCCAATACGTCAGTAATACTCTCAACTAAATTTATTTTGTATTTTTTAAATAAAAACACTATTAGTGACGGTTTAAATAAATCCGTCATTAATACCCTTAACTAAATTTATTTTATGTTTTTAAAATGAAAACACTATTAGTGACGATTTCAAAACCGTCACTAATACCCTATTGTTAGTTATGAGTCTCCAAATCTATCACTAACACTCTTATCTATTTTTTTTATATTTTTTCAATAAAAACATTATTACTGACGGTTTCAAAACTGTCACTAATGCTCTTTTATTAGTGACGGGTCTCCCAATCCGTCACTAATACCCTGTACTAAATTTATTTTATATTTTTTAAATATAAAAATTATTTGTGACGGTTTTAAAACCGTCACTAATACCCTATTATTAGGGACGTGTCTCCATATCTATCACTAATACCCTTAACTCAATTTATTTTATATGTTTTAAATAAAAACACTATTAATTATGATTTCAAAACCATCACTAATACTATATTATTAGCGATTGGTCTCCTAATCCATCACTAATACCCTCAACTATATTTATTTTAAATTTTTGTAAATAAAAAATTATTAGTAACGATTTCAAAACTGTCACTAATACCCTATTATTAGTGACGGGTCTCCAAATCCGTTAGTAATACCCTTAACTAAATTTATTTTATGCTTTTATAATAAAAACACCATGAGTGATGGTTTCAAAACTGTCACTAATACCCTATTATTATTAACGGGTCTCCCAATCCGTCACTAATACTCATAACTAAATTTTTGTTATATTTTTTAAATAGAAACAGTATTAGTTATGGTTTTAAAATCGTTGCTAATATCCTATTATCAGTGACCGGTCTCCCAATCCATCACTAATACTCCTAACTAATTTTTTTTCATATTTTTTAAATAAAAAAATTATTTATGACGGTTTCAAAACGGTCACTAATACCTTATTATTATTGATAGGTCTCCCAATCCGTCCCTAATACCATTAACTAAATTTATTTTATATTTTTTAAATAATAATTCCTATTGTTAGTGACGGGTCTCCTGATCCGCCACTAATATCCTTAACTAATTTTTTTAAATTTTTTTTAAATAAAAACAATATTAGTGATAGTTTCAAATCTGTCACTAATACCTTATTATTAATGACAGGTCTCTAAAACCGTCACTAATACCCTATTATCAATGACGGTTTCCCAATCCGTTCCTAATACCCTTAACTAAATTTTTTTTATAATTTTTAAATGAAAAAATATTTGTGACGGTTTCAAAACAGTCACTAAGACCCTATTATTATTGATGAGCCTGTCAATCCGTCACTAATACCATTAACTAAATTTATTTTAAATTTTTTTAAATAAAAAACTATTAGTGACGGTTTCAAAACCGTCACTAACACTGTATTATTAGTGACGGGTCTCCCAATCCGTCACTAATACCTTTAACTAAATTTATTTATGTTTATTAAATAAAAACACTACTTGTGACGGTTTCAAACCATCACTAATACTCTACTGTTAGTGACGGGTCTCCCAATCCGTTACTAATATCCTTAACTAAATTTTTATTATATTTTTAAAATAAAAACACTACATAGTGACAGTTTCAAAACCATCACTATTACCCTATTATCAGTGATGGGTCTCCCAATCCGTCTCTAGTACCCTTAAGAAAATTTTTTTTTTAATATTTTTTAAATAAAAAAAGTATTTGTGACGGTTTCAAAACAGTTACTAATACCCTATTATTATTGACAGGTCTCCCAATCCATCATTAATACCATTAGCTAAATTTATTTTATATTTTTTTAAAAAATAATACTATTAGTGACGGTTTCAAAACCGTCACTAATATCCTATTGTTAGTGACAAGTCTCCCAATCCGTCACTAATACCCTTAACTAAATTTATTTTAAATTTTTGTTAATAAAAAACTATGAGTGACGGTTTCAAAGCCGTCACTAATACCCTATTATTAGTTACGGGTCTCTCAATCCATCACTAAAATCCTTAGCTAATTTTTTTTTATATATTTTTTAAATAAAAACACTACTAGTGACGGTTTCAAAACCATCACTAATACCCTATTATTAGTGAAGGGTCTCTCAATCTATTACTAATACCTTTAACTAAATTTTTTTTTATTTTTTAAATAAAAATACAATTAGTGATGGTTTCCTAGCCGTCACTAATACCCTCTTATTAGTGACGGGTCTCCTAATCCATCACCAATACGCTTAACTATTTTTTTTATAATTTTAATAAAAAAACTATTTGTGACAGTTTCAAAACTGTTACTAATACCCTATTATTATTGACGGATCTCTCAATCCGTCACTAATACCCTTAACTAAATTTTGTTTTCATATTTTTTAAATAAAAAAACACTATTAGTGATGGTTTGAAAACCATCACTGATACCCTATTATTAGTGACGGGTCTCCCAATCCGTCACTAGTACCTTTAATTAAATTTTTTTTATATATTTATAAATATTTGTAGTGACGGTTTGTTAATCGTCACTAATAAGTGACTTTCGCGCAAAATTGTTTACCGCGCAGTTTTTAGTGACAAAAGTATTAGTGACAGTTTTAAAACTGTCACTAATAGTGCAAGCATTTGAAACGGCTCTTAAAAACCATCACTGATATAAACTTTTAGTGACGAAATTGAAATCATCACTAATACTTTCGTCACTAAAGACCAGTTTTTTTGTAGTGTGTATTTTCAGCCTCATGAGATACCATGTAAATACAAAAGTTTATACAGCTAGATTAACAAGAATGAACTACTAGTCAACTTGCATAGAGTTACAATTTCTAGATTAGCAATATAAAGAGAAACTACACATAAAGAACCCACTATATAAGTTCAGTGTGTAACTCCTAGGTTATATGCAAGTATGTAAAGGGTATCAGTTAGTGTTAATCATGGCCTAATCATCCATATTAAAAAAAAAAAAATTCAATGTAATTTATCATCCCCCCAAACTAAAGTAGAACATTGTCCTCAATATGAAAGTATATGGGAAATAGAAAAGATGTGCACGGGGGAAGTGGAGCGTACCTGGGTGGAGAAGTAAGGGGAAAGAAAAACTAAACAAAGGAAAAATGCACCTAAAAATACACTAAAATTAAAACAAGTTAAAAACAAACCATAATCCATTCCCTCAATCTAAAACCAAAGATTTTTATGTCAATAACTGAATCCAAGAAACCCCAACTCAATCTATCACAAGTCTTCTCACAATCTAAGTAACAACTTCATGCACAACCCAACCTGCATCAAGAATGCCTGAGAAGCAACCTTCTCGGCAAAGCTAGAAAACCTTAGTTGAATTGTGTATTAACGATTTCTTGGTAATATTTTCTTGATGGATGGTATTATGTTATATGAATTGCATATTAAACTACTAGAATACATGCTTGTGTTGAACGCCAACTACATGGCTGATGCAGTACATTGTGAATTGCATGTTGGTAGTGGATTTAGGTTCTCGCATGCTTAAACTCACTAGTATCTGCATGATGCGTTTTATTGTGATTTGTTTGCTTAAATCTAACAAGTTTTAGTGCAAGAATTTTTTAGGAAATGTCCAATTTACAGACGACATGTTGCAGAAATTTCGGTAAAGTTTTTCTAGAATAAAACCATGTGTAAAGAAACGTATGCATGATTAGTAAAAACTTAAAGTCATTCTAACTCGCACCTCTCATGTGTTGGATATGTGTAAGAAAAGAGGCAATCTTGGGCTTATCATTTAAAACCCAAAACACTTGGCTAAAAACAACAATGTATAGAATACAGTGAAAGGTCAAGAACTAAATACCATATAAGTAAGTGAAAGCCACTCATGAACATTAAAACCCTTTAAAGAATAGCAACTCGAAACCTCCTATATATTGAAAACTTTTATAGTCAAACTCAAATTAGCAAATTAAATAATAAGGACCAAAGACAAGCTCTAAAAAGCAAAGGCAATCTTAAAACCTTCTAAACTAAGATTTCACCCCTATCATTGAATAGAAGAAAATGAAACCATAATCCATTTTCTCAATCTATAACCTAATCTTTTTATGTCTATAACTGAATCCAAGAAACCCCAACTAAATCTATCCCAAGCCTTCTCACAATCTAAGTAACAACTTCATGCACAACCCAAGCTGCATCAAGAATGCTTGAGAAGCAACCTTCTGGAAAAAATGAGAAAACCTTAGTTGAATTGTGTTTTAACGGTTTCTTGGTAATATTTCCTTGATGGATGGTATTATGTTATATGATTCTATATTGAACTACTAGAATACATGCTTGTCTTGAATGCCAACTGCATGACTGATGTAGTACATTATGAATTGCATGCTGGTAGTGGATTTAGGTTCTTGCATGCTCAAACTCACTAGTATCTATATGATGCGTATGGTTACGCATTACCAGAGTCGGGCTCAGGAGTATGGTTACGCGAGGAGAAGGTACTAGCACCCCCTATACGCTAGTTCTTACGAATGGTACCCTATTAATAAAAAATTATCCCTGAAATAAATTTGATAAACCTTTTAAAATTACTCCCTATCGAAAATAGAAAGAATGAAAATACTATATAGGTATTCCCTCAGAATCGGGGCCAATCTAATACTCTGAAGAGTCCATGCCTTTTGTTGTAATCATCGGGAAGGAAAATAAAAAATAGGATACAAAATACACTCTCGGGGGTTTTGAAATCTATAGATTTTTCTAAATAGGAGGATACTATTCCGAGAGGTTTTTAGAATTTGTTCAGGATGAAAATGATTTTCTATGGCTTTTTTATTTTATTTTTCCTAAGTGCAAAAATATTTTTTTGTGATTTTTGTGTTTTTTCCCAAACTTCAAAATAACACAAAGAAAATCAATGGAAATCAAAGTGTGAAAATATATTTGGAATTTTTCTGAGAATTTTGTGATTTTTTGTGAATTTTTGAATATTTATATGATGATATCCAGGTGAAATGGAGAAAACTGGTGTGAACTGGCTCTAGGAATGGTGAACCGGTCAAACGTTGACCGGTTTGGAGTAAAAAACCAGTTTAAGGTCTTGGTCGAGACCATTAATTTTTTAAGGTTTTCCAATGTTCTTCCGAATACAACAGAATTTGAGACAACAACCATGAAAGTCATAGCTTTAAAGATATGACTTTAAATTGTATTTTTGAAAATTTTGAATGTAAGGAAACAGATCTAACCTTTGCAAAACATGTTGCAAAATTTTTTGGATTTTCTTCAAAAATTTTCAAATGTAAATAAGTTTCAAAGCCTTAAAAATTTTTGAATTTTTTTGAGAATTTTTCTTAAGTTTTATGTGTCTTTTATGAAATTTCTTTTTTGTTTTTTTTTATGGGTTAAAAGAAAGTTATTTGAAATAAAAACCGAAATAAAATCAAATAAACAGGCCGAAGCCGGTTCGGGAAAGGGGGCGGAGATGTAACATAGGAAAAGAAAGTTCATTAGTTTTGCCTATCGTCTTCTTCTCCTCCGATTTTCCTTTCCTGTCTGTGAATCTGCAGGGGTTACTCTACAGCGTCTTCCCGAGTGTGGTTCATGAGTTCTAACTCGAGGCACTACGGTGCGCTTTCTTCAGATAGGGTGGCCCGACCTAGTAGGAAACAGGGTCGATCGTCCACTTGATCTTCTAAGAGAATGAAACGTAACATCACTCCTTATCCACCAAGAAAAAAAAAAAACAAAACTTCACAAACTTATAAGACTTCAATATTCGAAATCTTCTCCTATCATCAAGAAAAACCTCCCCCTTTGTGCTTGGAATGAGAAGGCTATTTATAAACTTAGCTTGCAGCAAGCATGGGAAAGAAGTCATAGGTGAGTGATGATGGGGGGAACAAAGTATAAGGTGAAAAATGATGAAGGGAATATAGCATGGGAAGAATGATAACGAAAGGAACAAAGCATGTGGTGAGTGATGATGGGGGGAACAAAGTATGGGATGAAGAATGATGAATGGAATATAGCATGGGAAGAATGATAAAGGGAAGAAACATGACATGTGGTGAGTGATGATGGGGAAACATAGTATGGGATGAAGAATGATGAAGGGAATATATCATGGGAAGAATGATAAAGGGAGGAAACATGACATGTGGTGAGTGATGATGGGGGAACATAGTATGGGATGAAGAATGATGAAGGGAATATATCATGGGAAGAATGATAAAGGGAGGGGGGAAGGAAACATTGGGACCTTGTGTGGTGAGTGCTGATGGGGAAAACATAGTATGGGATGAAGAATGATGAGCGAATATAGCATGGGAAGAAAGACTGATAAAGGGAGGAGGAAACATGACATGGTGGTGAGTGATGAGGGGGAAACATAGTAGCGGATAAAAGAATGAGAAGGGGAAATTATATCGTGGGAAAAGAATGATAAAGGGAGGAAACATGACCTGTGTGAGTGACCTGATGGGGGAAAAAACATAGTATGGGATGAAGAAATGATGAAGGATATAGCATGTGGAAAGAATGATAAAGGGAGGAAACAGGACATGTGGGTGGAGTGATGAGGGGGGAAACATAGTCTGCATGTGGTGAGTGATGATGGGGGGAACAAAGTATGCTTGCATTTGGCAAATTAGATAAATAATAATAATAATAATAATAATAATAATAATAATAATAATAAAAGGGTCCTAGAAGATGTGTGGAGCCCAACGGAGATGTGTGGGGCCCACGCACCAAGTGGGGTCCACGAACCGTTTGAGGGTTATAGGAACCCAAGCTAGCATGCACAAGATATAGGAATCCGAGCTAGTGTACCAAAGGATGTGGGGCCCACAACCATGTCGAGCCTAATGGAGATATGTGGGGTCCACGAGCCATTTGAGGGTTATGGGAACCTGAGCCAACAAGCACAAGCATGCCAAAGGAGGTAACGTGCATCGGATGTAGGAATCTAAGCTAGCGTACTAAAGTGATAACGTGCACCAGATGTAGGAATCCGAGCTAGCGTACCAGGAGATGTGGGCCCACAAACCATGTAGGGTCCATGAGCCATTTAAGGGTTATAGAAACCCGAGCTAGTGGACAGAAGCATGCCAAAGAAGGTAACATGCACCGAATGTAGGAATCCGAGCTAGCGTACCAGTGGGGGTAACGTGCACCAGATGTAGGAATCCGAGCCAGCGTACCAGGAGATGTGGGACCCACAAACCATGTGGGGTCCACGAGCCATTTGAGGGTTATAGGAACCTGACCCAGCAGGCACAAGCATGCCAAAGGAGGTAACGTGCACCGGATGTAGGAATCTGAGCTAGCGTACCAGAGGGGGTAACGTGCATCGGATGTAGGAATCTGAACTAGCGTGCCAAAAGTGTTAACGTGCACCGGATGTAGGAATCCGAGCTAAGTGTACTAGGAGACGTAGGGGCCCACAAACCATGTTGGGCCCAATGGAGATATGTGGGGCCCACAAGCCATGCGGGACCTACAAAGATGTGTGGGGTCTGCAAGCAGCGTGGGACCTACAAGGATGTGTGGGGTCCACAAATAGCGTGGGACCAACTAGGAAGTATGGGGTCCACAAATAGTGTGGGAAGGTTTGCCATGAGGTCTTCTCGGAAAGGCTTGGTTAAAATTAGGGTGTCTACAGCTGCCACTCTTTATAGGTCTTGTTGCTTTGGGGTAATAGTAGGAACTCTCCTATGTTAACTATAGCAACAGGCCTATAAAGATAAAAGACACCTATTTTAACCCGGCCATACAACTGACCACATGTCATCTTTTGAGTAAAGTTATGTGCCAACCAGAAATAGGGAAGATGGAGGGTGACCCGGATCGAAGATGTGGCATGATCTGGTCCATCCTCGGGAAACATAGATCAAATGGCTCACAAGAGACTACGTAGCATATGACCGTGTATAGGAGGGCGTGCCATGTGTCAGTGGTCGAGTGGCTGGTCAAATGTGACCTGGATCTAAGCGTGGCACAATCTTGACTATCCACAGAGAACACAAACCCAATGGTGATCAAGGTGGCCATTCAGGACTCTTCGTGTGTTAGGTAAAATGAGCCATGTGTCGGTGTCTGATTGGTGGGTGTATGTTAGTGTGGATCGATGATGTGGCTCAATCCAAGATGTCCTTGGAAAACACGGATCATTCGGTTGAGGAGGGGGTGCCACGTGTTAGTGACTGAGTGGCTAGTCAAATGTGACTCGGATCTAAGTGTGGCACAATCCTGACTGTCCTTGGAGAATACGACACCAATGGTGATCAGGGTGGCCCGCAAGGACATTTGTTGTGTTGTGAGTCTCAAAGAGGGTATCTAAAGAAAGCCAAAAGAAACTTGGGGTTTTTCATTCCCGATGATAACCCAAAGGAATAATTCGGGGACCCACACCTGAGGACATATTCCAAGATCTAAAGGTTTCGTACCCGATTCATAATCCCCCATAAGAGTAACCATCTCCTTAGTCCAAATTGAGTCATCTGCCTTGAAATTAGGGCATCAGCCCTCACATCCAAAAATGTTGTTCACGACAAAATCGAGGTGTTGGATCACCTCAAAGCTTTCTTGATTACCTCATTCATGAGAGCAGTTTCATCCAAATTATTCTGATTATCTTATTCACTTTTATTTGACCCATCGCGGTCCACTCTTATTGACCCAACGTGGTCCATTCTTATTAACCCTTCGTGGTCCCATCTTATTGACCCTTCGCGGTCCCACCTTATTGGCCTATCACGGTCCTATTCTTATTGACCCATCGCGGTCCCATCTTATTGACCTATCACGGTCCCATTCTTATTGACCTATCGCGGTCCCATCTTATTGACCCATTGCGGTCCCACCTTATTGACCCATCGCTGTCCCATCTTATTGACCATTCGCGGTCCAACTCTTATTGACCCTTCACAGTCCCACTTTATTGACCCTTGGCGGTCCCAGTCTTATTGACCCATCGCGGTCCCACCTTATTGACCCTTCGTGGTCCCACCTTATTGACCTATCACGGTTCCACTTTATTGACCCTTTGCGGTCCCACCTTATTGACCCATCGAGGTCCCATCTTATTGGCCTATCACGGTCCTATTCTTATTGACCCTTGGCGGTCCCACCTTATTGACCCATCGCGGTCCCATCTTATTGACCCATTGCGGTCCCACCTTATTGACCCATCGAGGTCCCATCTTATTGACCATTCACGGTCCCACCTTATTGACCCTTCATGAACTATAGCTCAGGTTCCTACACCCGGTGCGAGTCACCCTTCGTGAACTATAGCTCGGGTTCCTACACCCGGTGCGAGTCACCTTTCCGTGAACTATAGCTCGGGTTCCTACACCCGGTCCAAGTCACCTTCCGTGCACTATAGCTCGGGTTCCTACACCCGGTGCAAGTCGCCCTTCCGTGAGCTATAGCTCGGGTTCCTACACCCGATGCAAGTCACCCTTTCGTGAACTATAGCTCGGGTTCCTACACCCGGTGCAAGTCACCCTTCCATGAACTATAGCTCAGGTTCCTACACCCGGTGCAAGTCATCCTCCTTGAACTATAGCTCGGGTTCCTACACTCGATGCAAGTCACCCTTCCATGAACTATAACTCGGGTTCCTACACCCGGTGCAAGTCATCCTCCGTGAACTATAGCTCGGGTTCCTACACTCGGTGCAAGTCACCTTCCGTGCACTATAGCTCGGGTTCCTACACCCGGTGCAAGTCACCCCTCCGTGAACTATAACTCGGGTTCCTACACCCGGTGCAAGTCACCTCTCATGAACTGTAGCTCGGGTTCCTACACTCGACGCAAGTCATTCTCATGTGCTCTCAAGCATACATGCAAATCGGTTCTCACAAATCATTTTGGTCTCTTCCGTTACAATGGGCCTGGTCCAAAATCAGCGTCTTTTATCTTTGCAGGCTTGTTGCTACAAATAATGTAGGAGAGTTCCTACTTTTACTTTGAAACGACGAAGCTTACAAAGAGGGGCAGCTGTAGACACCCCATTTTTACCCAGGTCCAATATATTTATTATCATTATTATTATTATTATTATTATTTTAGTATTATTTTATTTATTCTTCTTATTATTATTATTATTATTTTTCATTAGTATTATTATTATTACTTTTATTTTTATTTCTATTTATATTGTTTATTATTATTATTATTATTATTATTTATTATTTTCATTATTATTGACATTATTTTTAATTATTATTATTATTAGTATTTTTACCTTTATTATTACTATTATTATTATTATTATTTTATTTATTTATCTTTTTTATTACTATTATTATTATTATTATTTTTACCTTATTATTATTATTATTATTATTATTATTTCCTTATTACCATAATAGTAGTATATATTATTTCCAAAAAAGAAAATACCATAAACCAAAAAGGAAATGTTTTTAGGGTTTTTTCAAAATTATTTTTATAAGAAGGGGACGGCCGAGGCAGCGCAGAGAGGGGGGGGCTCAGGAAAACCAAAAAAAGAAAAATCTGCTTCATCTTCTCTAGTCCCAGCCGACGAACCAGCCTCCCTCTGCTCTCTCTTGCCGCAGCACAGCCACCATCAACCACCACATAGCCTCTCCCTCACTCTCAGTTTCAACCTCACCCTCACCCTCACTCTCAGTCCCTTACCCGAACGGCCCTCCAGTCCGTCGCTGCTTCATACTGAACCCGAACCTCCGGCGAGGCTCCACGGCCACGCTGCGACAATTGTAATTGTTGCTATTAAAATTTGGATTGATATTTTTTAACTTGATCATGACTTCATCATCTAGAAAAGATAACAAAAAGAACTTAGATGACCTAGGATATATTATAAAAAAACCATTTTTATGCCTAAGTAAAAATAGTAGAAGCGTATGTACGAAATAACAACTTAATATTTATGTTTCTAGATAATACTGAATATTTCATAAAATGAATTTCAAGTTTCACTATAAGAAATAAGGTTATTAGTGACAGTTTTAAACTGTCACTAATACTCAAAAAATCGTCACTAATAGTATTACTGGAGGTTTTCTCCGTATTAGTGATAGTTCCAGCTTTGTCACCATATCTACGGATACTAATACTTATTAGTGACGAAATATTCAAATCGTGACTAATAATAGAGTATTGGTGATGGAAAAGAACCTTCACTAATAGCTTACGACTGTCACACATTATTAGTGACGGAAAACAACCGTCACTAATAGCCTACGACAGTCACTATAAACATGCACATATGGTCGACTCAACTTCGTCACTAAAGCGCATGTATTAGTGACGGATTTAATAACCGCCACTAATATGACTGTAGTAGTGATGGTCAAGAAACTGTTACTAATAGTATGCTTTTTAGTGATGATTATTAAAACCGTTACTAATAATTGACTATTAATAACGATTATAGAACCATCACTATTATTTGGCTCCCATAAGGTTGATTCTATAGTGACGGTTTTGGTCATTTAGTGACGGCTTCTAAACCATCACTAATACTTCATCTTCCCATTACTAGTAACGGTTTTGCAAACCGCCACTAATGCTTTGAAAAAAATTAATTTTTTTTTAAATTCCTGTAAAAACCTTTAATTACATTTTAAAATACATAAAATTGAACCAAAATTACTAAAACATTCATAAATTATTAAAATTTAAAATAAAATTTGTTCAAAATTAAAATACATGCAAGTACAAATTCAATTTAAAATATACAAATTAATTTTGTCCAGTTAACAAGAAATAATGTTGCTTGCATTCGACCCGACTAAAGTGTCTGGCATCGTCGTAGTGTTTTACGAGCCACAAACCCTACAAAATAATAATTTCACAAGAAATTAGCTAGCTAGTATACAATGTGTGAACATATATACATGTAACGACCCAAAAATTCCTACCATTTTTTTTTTACTGTGAAATTATATTACTCTGTTACCCCTGATAAAACTACTATAACATATCTATGCAATGGAAAACATAAACCATAATTATAATACTAGAATTTAAGTATTATTCCCAAAATATACATACACATCACTCCAGAAACATCCCCCGGACCTCCTAGAATCTACTCAAAAATACATCTCTCTAAAACACTTACCTTGCAGACAAGGCAGTACAAATGTTCCCTCTATCTTCGAGCCTGATCTGCTCATCTAGTTGGATCACCTGAAATATTTAAATTACTACGATGAGACAACTCTCAGTAAGACGAAATATGTTATTACCACTGTGTGGCAACTGAGTTTACATAAACAATATATTTTAATCAACTGAATCTAAAGTAGCATGTAAGATGAAGTATAATATAACACACACCTATGTGACTAAAAATTCAAATGTTTTTATACTTTCTATTTAATCACACTTTTAGTAACTGTAAATATATCTATTGTTTTCTGTAAATTTATATATATATACATAACTATGAAAGTTTCACTGGATGGTTGTATGTCATGATTTAACACCTCATGACAGGGTTGTGTGGCCTATAGGTAGAACTTAACACTGGTTGGCCTACCAGGATAAGTCAACTGAAACCTCTGTCGTCAGACCGGCTGCCTTAACCCAGACTACTAGGAAGCCTACAATCTCTCCCAAGGCATGGTCGACTACTCATAAAATCCACACACTATCTCAAATATGTGATTGCACTTTGAACTGAAATAGGTACGGTACCTTGCTCTGAAATTTGATATGTTCCATCAGGGTCTGATACTTTATAATATTAATTTATATATATCTTACTATTTTACCATGCTTCCGTTTCAACTGTAATAACCATAACACTGTAAAAGCTGATCTAAATAAATTGTAATATATGATTTGAATAATGTAACACCCCAGAAAATGATAAGCTTGGGAATGAAAATAATAATTATAATAAATAATAAAATTTAAAAAATTAAATTAAAAGTATAAAATAAAATAAAATAATTAAAATTTATTTTATTTTATTAATAAAATATATTATTTTTATTATTAATTAAATATTATTATCTCTACGCAGGTTTATGCCCCTCCCCCCCACTGTGCTCTCTCTCTCTCTCTCTCTCTCTCTCTCTCTCTTTTCATTCTCTCTCCCTCTTTCCTCAGTTTCATGACGGATTTTCACCTGATCGAAAATCGGAAGATATCGTTGGGCTCCATTCTCTACTGCCGTCATTTCTACCGAAACAGATCGGTGGTAGGAGCGGCATAGACGTATCTACTGGGGTAAACCAAATCTCCCTTTTTACCTCATTTCTTGCAAATTATAAGCCCAATTGACGAACGGACACCACCACGAGAATCTAGGGATGATTCTCTACAAGTCTAGTGGGACAGAATTCTCGTGGGGTCGTCCTGGGCAAAACTCCAAATTTGGGGTACGAGGGTTATTAAGAGGCTTATTTTTAATTAATTAGGATTAATTTAGAAATGCTAAAATGTTGAGCATCTTGAGTTGAAGTAAAATTTTCGGAATTTAGGGCCCAAGTAAGCTCCGCGAGTGTAATTTCAAGACCCGCAGGCATAATTTAGGAAAATAAGTGGGGCTGTTAAATGTTATTTTAAATGTTAATTTGAGGTATATGGACCCTATGGAAGGTTAGATGAGTAGTATTTTGGGGAAATGAATTAATTAACTTGGGAAAAATACAAATTACAGGAGTTGAATTTCAGGTGCCAAGGACATAGGAGTTAGGTTCTAACGAGACTCTCAGTAAGCTAGGTAAGGAGAATAAATTATAGCAGTATTTTTAAAATTACTGTTTAAATTAATATGTGAAAATGTGTTTATGGTATTTTGTCTGGAAATTATTATGATATAAATATCAGATAAACTGTGTGACATTTGAGTGATTTTAAATTGTGATATTTTGGAGTGTGAAAATAATATGTTATGAATATAAGATGAAAGCTGTGTGGCACATGACATGTATTGAAAAATGTGAAATATAACGATGGGTATTTTATGAGAAAATATTGAAATGAGAATGATTGATGTGATTAGTGAAAAATAATGAAATGTGATAATTATATGTGAGTGGAAATTATTTGCATGAGAAATGATTTTGTACAAATTACTGGTATGAATATTTTGGGAAAATGTGAAAATACGTGAAATATGATATATATTATTACGAGATGATGAAATGTATACATAAAATGATGAGAATATTTATATTGAACTAGATTGTGATATACTGGAATATGATTGATGAAATGCCAATACCGCATAATGATTGCGGGTATGTGGTAGTAAACTCTGTTGGATGGTTATGATATTGAGCACGGTACCATTGCTAATGGTGTTAGTGCAACCACACGGACTTTTGGAATGTGTGGCGTGATAGTTAACTGAGCCATTTTGTAGGTTTGTGGGCCCTCTGAGTTCGGATCAGGGTTATAAGCCGGCCAATCGTACTACAGACGCAATATGTGATATGATATTTGATCTAACCGGGTTGGCCAACCGCGGTTAGATCCAGCCTTCGGGCCGCACAACCTTGACCATGGGGGGAAGCATGGCATGGATAGAAATATCCTCAAGGTGGTCATGAGTTACAGACGCGATGTTGGTATTTGATACCAAGGATACTCATGAGCCAGAAAATAAAAATGGAAACAAAAAGTGAAAGAATGATAAAATTGGCTAAAATGATAAATGAAAGAAAGAATGGAAATTGAAAAATAAAGAATGATAAAATTGAGAAATAGAATCATGTGAGTTAATAATATAAAGATATAAGGCGAAGTGAAACTCTCCGCCTGAGGGCTTACTGAGTAAGGTGAGTGCCCTGATAAGTATCAGATGTGGCCATACGTGGTTGCATAATGTGTTAGGGTAGAGGGAAGCTACCTGTCTGGGCGAGTAATCTTCCCTATTCTCGGGAACTTTGTGGTAAATATATGTTGGAAATTATTGAATTTGAGAAGTGGTTTTAAAGCTTATAAAAGCTTGTGTTGTATATCTATATGATTATGAGAATGTGTATATTAGTGTATTTTTTCAGATGAAATGATGGTTTGAAAAGTGTCGCAACATCTCGAGAGCGCGTGTGCCCCGGGCGGCAAAATTAAAAATCTATTTTAGTTTTCATGGAAAAATCATGGAAAAGGTCGGAGTCGCCACTAACCTTTAGTGCGGTTAGAACACATGATTACTACCCCGTTAGGGGTAAAATCGGTCTACATTACCAGAGTTGGGGTCGGGAGTTCGGTTACGCGAGGGGAAGGTACAAGCACCCCCTACGCGCCCGTTCTTACGAACGGTACCTAATTAATTTGAATATCCCTAAGTTAATCTAATAAGTCTTTAAATTACTCCTTTTTATGAATTTATAAATACCTATGAAAAATAAATAAATACATACATATATTCCCTCAGAGCTTAAGGTACGTGAAGCCCAAAGGCTAATACCCCCTGCAATTAAATCATAGGGATTGAAAATCAAGAAAATAGATTTATAAAATACACTCCTAGGATTTTTTTTTTGAAATTTATAAGATTTTTCTAAGTATGAACAATAGTACTCCAGGAAGTTTTGGATAATAAACATAATAATTTAAACATATAATAAAGATAAAAAAAAAATAAACTAAAATATTAGAAAACCACAATTCATACTAGTCAAAGTACATAACACAAACTAAAATGTTAATATTAAAATACTACATGCGCGTTATGAACTAAAATGCTCAAACATACCTTTATACATATAATAATAATAATAATAATTATAACAACAGTAATAATAATAATAATAATAATAATAATAATAATAATAATAATAATAATTAATATCTACAAATACTATAATAAATAACAAATTACCATAATACTATATATACTAAATATATAATATAAAAGCATGATACCAAAACACCAAATATACATTATTAACTAAAATGCCAAACTTACCATAATAAATAATACCTTGTATATTAACATACTAAAAATATAATAATAATATATAATATTACCTAAAATGCTATATTACTAAATGTACACGGTCACCTAAAATACTAAATTAAATGTAAAATGTTACTTAAAATACTAAGTTGCTAAATATAAATATCACTTATTCAAATAAATATTATAGCATTAAAAATTCCACAACAATATTATGAACACGACAAAATAATAATACAATCGTATACAAGAAATAAATAAATAATAAACAATAATGAACATAAATTTATACGCAATAACAATATAAAGTAAATTAAATAAAACACTACTCAAAACCCTAATAACCAGAAATAGCCAAAACCCTAAAATAAAACAATAACCCAAAACCCTAAATGGTCGTATTATGAAAATAATGTAAATAATCAAGAATCCTAGATGTGCATAAATATTACAATCCTAAATAATAAACAAAATCCCTAAATATCGTATGAAAAATAAACATGATAAATATCCTAAGTACACCAAAAACCTAAATAATATCTACACAACAACATGATATACGAACCCCTTAGATATATATAACAATAATAAAAAATCCTATGATAATATACCCACCATAATATATAATATACCACAAATATGTAACAATGACAAAACTATATATCATAAATACATAATAACAATAAGGAACTAAAATGATAAACTATATACATGATAGGACAACAATAATGAGAGCAAACCGGGTAATATAATTATCATAAAAAAATTTAAACAAACATCACCGCGATTAAATAAGATCGTGAACACAATATTTAAAAATTTATCATATATATAACAGAAAGCCTAAATGCGAATATTTACATACTACGATAAATAACATATTAATATAAACACCTATTCAATGAAGTCTTAAGCTTTAAGTATTAAAACAAGTCAAAATAAGAAAAGAAACAGAGAAATAAACAAATTCATTAATTATTAAATAAACAAATGAATATTAAATATATATAAAACCTGCATAAATATTATTACATAAGATGAAAAATAAAATAAAAAAAAATCCTGCGAAAAATAAATTAAAGTTAGTATATATATATAACATCAATTAAATGTATATTAAAAAAAAAACTTTACATATATATGTGCACGTGTGTATTTACTGGGTGTGTGAGTATGTACAGGGACTTACAGAGGGGTTGGAGGATAGCCGCGAGGTGGCTAAGGTTGGATCTGTAGGCGCTGGTATATGTCTGGGTTTGCAGGAATTGGGTCGTGGCCGAAGCTAAAGACCGGAGCTGGGCACGGCAATGGTGGCTAAGAGTGAAAGTGGTCGCCGGAGCAGTAGTGGATTGCAGAGTTGGAGGTCGCCGGTGGCTCGGGCCCGTGGTATGGTGCTCGGGTCTCGGCTGGAGATGGTGAGGACGCCGGTGTTGCAAAGGAGTAGATGGTTCTCGGTGGCAGCAGCAGAGGTGGCTGGAATTGCAGCGGAGACTGCGAATGAAAGCCGCCGGTCTCAGCTGGGCTGCAGGGGTTGAAGATGGTGGTCGTGTTGGAGGTTACATAGGGAATACTGTGAGGGTGTGCAGAGTTGCGAACGGAGCAGGGGGTTGTGGTGGTGCCGGAGCTACAACGGAGAAGGCTGTAGTATGAAGTGATGGTTGTGTGCAAAGGGCTCTGCCCGTGCTGGTGTGAGGAGGATGCTGAGATGGGGATGGAGGCTGCAGGTGAATCGAAAAAAGCTGCTGCTATTGCAGCGAGAGAGAGGGCAAGCGAGTTAGAAGAGAGGTAGGTTTTTTTTCTTTCTTGGTTCCTCGGCCCTTTTTTTTTTGGTCTTCTCTCTGTGCCGTGCTGCGCTGCCCCCCCTTTTTAAAAGAAAAACTTTGAGAACCCTAATAAAAACTTCCTGTTGTGATTTTTATTTTTTATTTTTTTTTATGCTTTTATTCTTATGGTAATAATGAAAAAGGAAATAATATTAATAATAATAATCATAATAATATAAATATCAATAAGGTAATAATAATAATAATACTACTAAATAGTAAATAGTAATAAATAATTATAGTAAAAATAAAAATAAAAATAATAAAGATAAAATAATAATAATAATAATAATAAATAAATAAATAAATAATAGTGATAATAATCAATTACTTATAATAATATGGGAAAATAAATAATAATATTAATAATAATAATAATAAATAATAATAAACAAATAACAATAATAATAATAATAATAATAATAATAAGGTAATAATAATAATTATAGTAAATTAATAATAACAATAATAATAAATAATAAATAATAATTATAAGAAAGTAATAATAAAAATACTAATAATAATAATAAAATAATAATAAAAAGGGAACCCCTTGTTCTATTTGGCTGGGGCAAAAATAGGGTGTCTATAAAAAGTAAAGTGTATTATAACTGAACTCATATGGTCGCACACTGTAAATAATTTATTCATTCTAACTGAGATGTGTCTCACCCAAATTATATAAATTTTTCAGGGGACGGGGATAGGCCAGGCAATAGAGCTCCACGACCATTGGGAGCTGAGACCCTGACACACAGGGTGAGTTTCTGGACTAAGGGAGGAGTAATTCCCCTAGTATTGAGCAGTTTTTGAGTTTGTGATAATGATGTGTATGCGTGTATGTAGATACTCTGGATATTGTATTCTAAATGATATAAATACACTGTCTTCCGCTATTAGGTTTTATAAATAAAATGACTTTCTACCCGGTACCTAATGCGAGTCGGGTCGTACGAATGGTAATAGGATTATTGACGTGGCCAATTTGTGAATGTTATAGATGTTATGGATGAGGTGTGATTATTTATTTATTATTGAAAAAAAAAGTTATATGAAAATCGGGGCGTCACAATTTGGTATTAGAGCCTAGGTTGCTAGGTTCTGTAGACTTTAGTAGACAGTGGAATACAATACTAGAGTATAGGAATGGATTTCGAGGAAAATAGGACGTGGGTAGATTCAAATGTGAGCTAGTGGTTTTTAGAGGATGAGGTGAGAATTTAGGATTCTATCTTGTGGCCTAGAGGCAAGAGTACCGGGGTTGTTTATGTGTTTTTCCTGGGGTGACGATTTCAGGAAAACCATGGATACTACCGCTAGGTCTTGTTTCTGAGTGTTAGGACTGAATATTAAATAGGGATTAAAGATGTGGATAGAAGAATAATTTATGAGTTATTGTAGTGTATGGGTTTTGTGATAATGATTGTATGCTGAGATTAGCTGTTTCCTTTGCAGGATGGATCCGAGGAACAGTAACACGAATGCGGGAGGTGATCGAGTAGGACCTTTCAGTATAGGTGGTGCAAACCCTGACGCGATGTTGCATAGCGTCACTCAGCAGGTGATGGCTGAGATGGCTAGGAGCTCGAGGGAGCGGAGTTGCATGATTGAACAGTTCACACGTAAGCGACCCCCATCTTTTGCTAGAGGAGCGAACCCACTAGTACCAGAGAACTGGGTTCAGGACATAGAGGACATACTGGCAGCCCTCTTATGTACAGATAAGCAGAGGGTGTTATTTTCCACATTTAAATTGACTGGGGAGGCAAAGCGCTAGTGGAGGTCTGTGAGAGTATTGGAGGAGCAGAGGTCGGATCCTATAGTGATGACATGGAGTCGCTTTAGGGAGATTTTCTTCGAGCGGTACTTTCTCGCTACTATCAGGAGCGTAAAGGCATCAGAGTTTATGTATCTGACACAGGGATCTATGACGGTGCAGCAGTACGCAACGAGGTTTGTTGAGCTGTTCTGGTTCACCTCGTATATGGTGCCAGATGAGGATAGGAAAGCGGGGAAGTTTGAGGAGGGCCTGAGGCAGAATCTATATGAGGAGGTGGTAGGCTTCTGAGCTGAGACCTTCTCGAAGATAGTGGACAGAGCTGTGGTGATTGAGAACAGCATACATAGAGGTGCAGAAGCCCAGAGCCAGAAGAAGCGGCCCGCGCCTTTTGATTTTCAGGCAGGGCCCAGTCGAGGGCTGTGGAGGAGATATGATACCAAGGGAGGATGATGACAGCGAGGAGGAGAGCGAGCAGTACAGGGCAAACAGATGCTCCCTCCTTGTCCCAGATGTTTGAGGAGGCACCAAGGAGAGTGCCAAGCGAGGGAGGTTGTTTACTATCAGTGCCATCAGCCTGGGCATATTACGAGGAACTTCCAGGCACCGCCAATGATAACGGCTACTCCTTGACCGTATAGAGGAGGCTACCAGGCACCTCGAGGTGGATAATAGAGGAATATTACTCCGGCGCGAGTTTATGGACTAACACTGGGAGATGTTGAGGCGGCGGGAGATGTGGTGACAGGTACTGTTTCAATACTGTCATTTAAAGCTACTGTCTTGTTTGATTCTGGGGCGACTCATTCTTTTATCGCCTAAGAATATGTTAAATTGTGTAGGTTTGAGCCTCAGGAATTAGATATTAGTTTGTCTGTTGCTACGCCGACTGGGGCTGTTGGGTTATGTAAAAAGATACTCAGGGACCATCCAGTGGATATTCAGGGGAGGTCTTTATTAGCTAATCTGTTGGTTCTAGACATGCATGGGTGTGAGATAATCTTTAGTATGGATTGGCTAGCTGCCCACTATGCTAGCATTTATTACCATAAGAGAGTAGTATTCAAACCTCTAGAGGGGCAGGAGTACAGATTCGTGAGATCACGTGTGCGCACCCTACCTCAGTTATTATCTGCTATTCAGGCATGTAGGTTACTATCAGAAGGCTGTCAGGGATATTTAGCCTGTGTGAAGACAGTATCAGAAGTGGAGCTGCGGGTGGAGGATATCCCAGTGGTGGGGGATTTTCTTGATGTATTCCTCGAGGATTTGTCGGGACTACCTATTGATCGTGAGGTAGATTTTGTTATTGATTTGGTTCTAGGGACAATGCCAATTTCAAAGGCGCCGTATAGAATATTACTGGTAGAGTTGAAAGAATAGAAAGAGCAATTGCAAGAACTATTAGATAAGGGATTTATTCGGCCCAGTGTGTCACCCTGGGGAGAACCAGTTTTGTTTGTGAGGAAGAAGGATGGCTCGATGAGGTTGTGCATCAACTACCAGGAAATAAAAAAAGTGACTATCAAGAATGAATACCCGCTCCTGTGTATCGATGATTTGTTTGACCAGTTATAGGGGACACAGATCTTTTCGAAGATAGACTATTGACCTTATAGGTCACGCTCGATTTTGATAATGACAAATATTAATGTATTTAATATATATCTAATTCATGTGCAGGTCTATATCAACAAATACATTGATGGCATGCAAAAGCCTAAGGCTTGAATACCAGTTCGTGTTTTTCAGTTGTAATATATGTTCAGTGGTGCAATTTTTTTTTTATAGTAATTAGGATATTTGGTTTGTAATAAGCACACACAACACTTGCATGGTTTATCATGTAAGCTCAAACCAAATATGAATTAAAAGTGACCGTAGAAAGACCTTAGGGTTTGCCCTTCGGTCAACCGACGTCGGATTCTTTCGATGTCTCTATTTTGGACATAAATGACCTTATAACACTCACCTTTGCACTTGCATGTATTAGGCACCTGAATAGGGTGAATATGTATTGAAATAGGACCGAAGTGCACACATTGTGCACTTTCGATCGACCAGCCAAGGCAATTCATTCTGCCCTAGTCGAACGAAATAGGCTTGGGTCAACAGTTGACCAAGGCCCTGGTCGAATGAACCAGTGTAGTTCAAAACTCCTGGTCGACCGAAACCCTCTCTAGTCAACAATTTAACCATCTGGTCGACCGAGCCAATTTTGTACTCCAACTACCTTGTTGATCGAGAGTCCTCGGGAAAATTCCCAGTGGTCTGGTCGACTAAACCAGCCAGTTCAAAATGGCTCGGTCGACTGAACCTCGGAGATTTGAAAAATCGCCTTCTCTTGATCGACCGAGCCTTCAGTTCAAAAATTCCCTAGTCGACGAAACCATATGAGACTTGGTCGATCGAAACTGTTCTGGTCGACTGGACCTCTCGGGTTGCCCTGATTTTTACCGTGGTTAAATATTTTTTAAACAGGTTTAAATTGTTTAAAATGTCATTAAACTTTTCTAACAATTCCTATTAGGTCCGCAACGGCCAAAAATCATGGGATGTCTATATATATCCCTTCATTTTGGGAAATTAAGAGTAGATTAGCAAATCAATTCCTCTCAAGCCAAAAATTTCTTATTGCTCATATTTTCTCTACAAACACTCTAGCTTAGCTTCCAAATTTAAAAAATCCTCCGTAAGTGTTTTTGAGTGTTCAAGTAGGAAGGTTTGCTCTCTCTTTGCTGTGAGATTGATTCATTTTATTAAGAGCTAAACCCAAAAGGATTCTTAGGGGACTTTGCTAATAAGTTCATCCTAAGAAGTCTTTATTAGATCTTTTGAGATTGCATATTCGTTGCAACATCTTGAGAAGCTCGTATTTGCTTTTGGTTGCGAAATATTTTCAAAATAATTTACAAATATCTATTGTTCTTTATCTTGAAAACCATTTGAGGAGATATTTGTTTTTGAGGTGAAACATCTTTGTTACAATATTTATTCACTCACATATTTTTTGCTGAAAACAAAGATTATATATATTTTACAGTCCAAGCATATACATATTTAAGTGATTGAGATATTCTATTGATTGATACTCTTAAGGCTTGCTTGATATTCTATGTGAACACGTTTGATTGAATATTTTGAAATACACAGATTGTTCTTGACACTCTCATTTACATATTACACTGATAGAAAACATATTTGAGAGTTGAACTATTTAGACGACACTGAGCTTACATTTTAAATCATCTGTGGTGGTTGTGATTGTGCGCATTTGGGGTACAAATCTGCTTTACGTGAAAGCACCCTTATATTGTACCATTTGATTGTATATCTTAGAGATTCCAGGCATGGCGTGAGGGGACAGTAATCCAGTCCGGTAAGGATTGGTGTAAAGGTTGAGGTCAGCCCTGTGCTAGTTGACCTAGTTTATATAGGTGATGCTCCACCCGTTTAAGTGAGCAAGTTATTGTGATAATCCTTGTGCTAGTTAGCAAGGCGGGGACGTAGGCAGTTGGCCGAACCTCGATAACATATCTGCGTGTCACCCTTTCTTTACTTCTTTCTGGTGCTTGTATGATTGATTTAACTACTATACTTAATTTATGTTATATCTATATTTCTTGCACTAGATTGACCATAGGATTGT
Source organism: Malania oleifera (assembly GCF_029873635.1). NCBI lineage: Eukaryota > Viridiplantae > Streptophyta > Magnoliopsida > Santalales > Ximeniaceae > Malania > Malania oleifera. Next base: position 55,179,281 of record NC_080417.1, on the reverse strand, counting down.
GAACATACTACTATTAGGAGGAATACCTTGGGGATAAGTTTTAAAAATACCAATTCACCCCCACTCTTGGGATCACGGTAAAGCTAACATAAACTTACGCTCCGGGTACCATCAGGTGAAAGTCAGGGCTGAAAATGTTCTGAAGATAGCATTTAGAACATAGTATGGCCATTATGAATTTCTAGTTATGCCGTTTGGGTTGACGAATGCTCCTTCAGTGTTTATGGATCTGATGAACAGGGCCTTTCACCAGTATTTGGACCAGTTTGTGGTAGTATTTATTGATGATATACTAGTGTATTCGAAGAGCCCAGAGTAGCATGAGGAGCATCTGAGTATAGTGCTAGAGGTGTTACGAGAGAATAAGCTATACATGAAGCTCAAGAAGTGTGAGTTATGGTTGGAATAGGTTACCTTCCTTGGACACATTATATTTAGGGGTGATATTTCTATTGATTCGAGTAAAATTAAGGTGATAGTAGACTGGGTACGACCAAAGAACATGCACGAGATCAGGAGTTTCCTGGGATTGGCTAGGTACTACCGCAGGTTTGTTGAGGGCTTCTCTAGATTGTCAGGCCCGTTAACCAAATTGACTAAGAAGGGAGTGAAGTTCGAGTGGTCTGATGAATGTGAGCAGAGCTTCAAGGAATTGAAGCATCGACTCATCGCTACGCCTGTGTTGACGATCCCTTCAGGAGAAGAAGGGTTCGTAATTTACAGTGATGCATCCCATAAAAGGCTCGGATGCGTATTGATGTAGCAAGGGAGAGTGATAGTATATACCTCATGACAGTTAGAGGAATATGAGAAAAACTACCCTACCCATGATTTGGAGTTGGCGACAGTTGTTTACGCACTGAAGATTTGGAGGCACTATCTTTATGGGGTTAGGTGTGAGATATTTAGTGATCATAAGAGCTTAAAATATTTCTTCACGCAGAAGGAATTAAATATGAGGCAGAGGATATGGATGGAGCTAATAAAGGATTACGACTGTACTATCAGCTACCACTCGGGAAAGGCTAATGTGGTTGATGAAGCATTGAGCCAAAAATTAGTGGATTCATCTGTATCTGCAGTGGAGATTCAACACCCGATCCAGATGGATCTAGAGAGGCTCGGTGTGGAGTTGGTAGAGGGTGATCACCAGGCATTTATTGCTGACTTGGTTTTGCAGCCAACTTTACAGGAGAGGATTAAAGTAGCCTAGAGAAATGATACAAAACTAGTAGAGCTTATGGGAAAGGTACAGGATGGTCAGGAACCAGAGTTGAGCATTTCAGATGATAGAGCCTTGAGGTTCCGTACCAGGTTATGCATTCCAGCCGACCCTGATATCAAGAGGGTTATCCTGGAGGAAGTGCAACGATCCCTATATACTGTACATCCAGGTAGCACTAAAATGTACAAGGATCTTCAAGAGTCCTTCTGGTGGAGCAACATGAAGAGGGAGATAGTCCAGTATGTGGATCAGTGTTTGACGTGCCAGCAAGTGAAGGCTAAGCATTAGAGACCGGCAGGATCATTACAGCCACTCCACATTCCTAAGTGGAAGTGGGAGTATATAGCAATAAATTTTGTCACAGGATTGCCATTGGCGCTGCATGGACAAAACACTATCTGGGTAGTGGTGGATCGACTGACAAAGACTGCTCACTTTTTGCCTATCAGAGTTAGCTACTCCATGGACAGATTGGCTGAGTTATACATCCAGGAGATAGTAAGGCTCCATGGCATCCCAGTGTCTATAGTTTCAAACAAAGACCCATGGTTCACATCTCGTTTTTAGAAGAGTTTGCAAGGGGCCATAGGTTCTCAGTTGTTGTTCAACACAACTTTTCATCCTCAAACAGATGGGCAGATAGAGAGGATGATACAGATTATGGAGGATATGCTACGAGCATGTGTTCTGGAATTTGGAGGTCGTTGGATGCAGTATTTTTCACTTGTCGAGTTTGCGTATAACAACAGCTACCAAGCCAGCATTGGGATGACACCGTATGAGGCGCTATATGGCAAAAAGTGTCGATCCTCATTATACTGGGATGAGATTGGGGAGAGACAAATATTGGGGCTAGAGCTGATACAGCAGACTCAGGATAAAGTCAGACTCATTAGAGATAGGATCCGAACAACACAGAACTAGCAGAAGAGTTATGCGGATACTCACCGGCGAGAATTGGAGTTTGACACAGAAGATCACGTGTTCTTGAAGGCGGCACCGATGAGGGGAGTTATGAGGTTTTGGAGGAAGGGTAAGCTGAGCCCTAGGTATATTGGACCATTCGAGATTCTTGAAAGAGTGGGTCTAGTTGCCTATTGATTGACATTACCACCGGTCCTATCTAGGATCCATGACGTATTCGACGCTTCAATGCTGAGGAAATATGTCCTAGATGCCTCCTATGTGATCAGCTATGAAGCACTGGAGTTGGGAGACACTTTAGCTTATAAGGAAGTGTCAGTGCAAATTCTTGACTGGAAGGAACAGGAGCTACGCACGAAGAAGATTCCACTGGTGAAAGTTTTGTGGCGCAATCATGCCGTTGAGGAGGCTTCCTGGGAACTGGAGGATCAAATGCGCCAGAGATATCCACACTTATTCAGTGGAATTTAAAGTTGAGTCAGTCAAAATAAAAGGAATAATATTGTGTATTTTTATTTGCAGTGTAATGTAGGATAACTAGGGTTTTTAGATTTGAAATATGAATGGTTTTGGGAGAATTTTGGAAAAGTTGTAATCTCCCAGAACCCTCTTTGTAATCACGGTGTCCCCCCGCCATAAGTGAGGGTAATTAATAAAATTCGGGTGTTTCTCTCTAAGGATGGAAAGCTGATAAATAGCAAATTTCGAGGACAAAGTGTTTATAAGGAGGGGAGAATATAACACCCCAGAAAATGATAGGCTTGGGAATGAAAATAATAATAATAATAATAATAATAATAATAATATTAATAATATTAATATTAATAAAAAATAATAAAATAAATAAATTTAAAAAAGAAATAAAATATAATATAATATAATATAATATAATAATTAAATTTTTTTTTTATTTTATTAATAAAATATATTATTATTACTATTATTAATTAAATATTATTATTATTATTATTATTATTATTATTATTATTATTATTATTATCCATCCTTCAGGAAGAATTCTGAAGGAAGGAACATAAGGAATAGAAAGGAAAGAGACCTAGAGAGGGTCTCTACACAGATTCATGCCCCCCCCCACTGCTCTCTCTCTCTCTCTCTCTCTCTCTCTCTCTCTCTCTCTCTCTCTCTCTCTCTCTCTCTCTCTCTTCATTTTCTCTCTCCATCTTTCCTCAGTTTCGTGACGGATTTTCGCCCAATCGAAAATCGGAAGATATCACTGGGCTCCATTCTCCGCTACCATCATTTCTACCGGAGCGGATCGGTGGTAGAAGCGGCGTAGACATATCTCCTAAGGTAAGCCAAATCTCCCTTTTTACCTCATTTTTTAAAAATTATAAGCCCGATTGACGAACGAACACCACCATGAGAATTTAGGGATAATTTTCTATAAGCCTAGTGAGGCGGAATTCTCGTGGGGTCGTCGTGGGCAAAACCCCAAATTTGGGGTACAAAGGTTATTAAGGGGCTTATTTTTAATTAATTGGGGTTAATTTAGAAATGTTAAAATGTTGAGCATCTGGAGTTGAAGTAGAATTTTTAGAACTTAGGGCTCAAGTGAGCTCCGTGAGTGTAATTTCGAGACCCGCATGTATAATTCAGGAAATTAAGTGGGGCTGTTAAATGTTATTTTAAATGTTAATTTGAGGTATATGGAGCCTAAGGAAGGTTAGATGGGTAGTATTTTTGGGAAATGAATTAATTAACTTGGGGAAAATGCAAATTGCAGGAGTTGAATTTCGAGCGCCAAGGACATAAGAGTTGGGTTCTAACGAGACTGTCAGTAAGCCAAGTAAGGGAAATAAATTATAGCAGTATTTTTAGAATTACTGTTTAAATTAATATGTGAAAATGTGCTTATGGTATTTTGTCTAGAAATTATTATGATATAAATATCAGATAGATTTTGTGGCATTTGAGTGATTTTAAATTTTGATATTTTGGACTGTGAAAATAGTATGTTATGAATATTAGATGAAAACTGTGTGGCACATGACATGTATTGAAAAATGTGAAATATAAAGATGGGTATTTTCTAAGAAAATATTGAAATGAGAATGATTGGTGTGATTATTGAAAAATAATGAAATATGATATTTATATGTGAGTGGAAATTATTTGCATGAGAAATGGGTTTGTACAAATTACTGGTATGAGTATTTTGGAAAAATGTGAAAATACGTGAAATATGATATATATTATTACGAGATGATGAAATGTGCACAGAAAATGATAAGAATATTTATATTGAACTGAATTGTGATGTACTGGAATATGATTGATGAAATACCAATACCGCATAATGATTGTGGGTATGTGGTAGTAAATCCTTTTGGATGGTTATGATATTGAGCACGATACCGTTGCTAGTGGTGTTAGTGCAACCACACAAACTTTTGGAGCGTGCGGCGTGACAGTCAACTGAGTCATTTTGTAGGGTTGTCGGCCCCCTGAGTCCGGATTAGGGCTATAGGTCGGCCAGTTGTACTATAGACGCGATATGTGGTATGATATTTGATCTAACCGGGTTGGCCAACCGTGGTTAGATCTAGCCTTCGGGCTGCACAACCTTGACCATGGAGGGAAGCATGGCGTGGATAGAAAGATCCTCAGGGTGGCAATAAGTTATAGACGCAATGTTGGTATTTGATACCAAGGATACTCATGAGTCGGAAAATAAAAATGGAAATGGAAAGTGAAAGAATGATAAAATTGGCTAAAATGCGAAATGAAAGAAAGAATGGAAATTGAAAAACAGAGAATGATAAAATTGAGAAATGGAACTATGTGAGTTAATAATATAAATATATGAGGCGAAGTGAAACTCTCCACCTGAGAGCTTACTAAGTAAGGTGAGTGCCCTGATAGGTATCAGATGTGGCCATACGTGGTTGCATAACGTGTTAGGGCAGAGGGAAGCTACCTGTCTAGGCGGGTAATCTTCCCTATTATCAGGAACTTCACGGTAAATATATGTTGGAAATTATTGAATTTGAGAAATGGTTTTAAAACTTATAAAAGCTTGTGTTGTATATCTATATGATTATGAGAATGTGTATATCATTGTATTTTTTCAGATGAAACGATGGTTTGAAAAGTAAAGTGTATTATAACTAAACTCATATGGTCACACACAGTAAATAATTTATTCATTCTGACTGAGATGTGTCTCACCCAAATTATCTAAATTTTTCAGGGGACAGAGATAGGCCAAGCGATAGAGCTCCGTGACCATTGGGAGCTGAGACCCTAACACACAGGGTGAGTTTTTGGACTAGCGGAGGTGTAATTCCCCTAGTGTTGAGAAGTTTTTGAGTTTGTGATAATGATGTATATGTGTGTATGTAGATACTCTGGATTTGTATTCTGAATTATATAAATACATTGTCTTCCGCTGTTAGGTTTTATAAATAAAATGACTTTCTACCCGGTACCCAATGCGGGTTGGGTTATATGAATGGTAGTAGGATTATTGACGTGGCTGATTTGTGAATGTTATGGATATTATGGATGACGTGTGATTATTTATTTATTATTGAAAAAGAAATTTGTACGAAAATCGGGGCGTCACAAATAAACTGTAATATTTGAACGTTATGGTTCTATAATCTGAATATCATGGTATTCTGAAAATGCTGTAAAATATCTTTTGGTGGGAATACTATAAATCATGATTCTTTAAATTCTGTAAAACATATTTGTGTACATATGTACTAAAAATCATGACACTATGAAAGTTGTACAAATTCTGTACTGAACTGATATTTACTCATGCCACACAATTAAATGAATAAAACTCATATACTGAAACTTGTATTTTCCTTTTAATAAAGATAATTTATGATCTAAGGAACTATCTTGAAAACACATAATTTCATGCCTTTAAACATCTAGAATTCATATGCCAAAATGCATATATTTTACCAATGAAAATTCCTAAAATTACTGGCATAACATATTTTCCTTACCTGATTCCTGTGAAGTCTACTAAGCTCTAAATCTACACCCCTACGACGTTCGAAGCTCAAATCAATCAACCCAACTTAGAATGATAACTATACTTGCCTTCCCTAGGCTCACATATTTCTTTATCCATAAAATTCTAAATTAGTAATTATTTGTCAACATTGCCTAAGTTCCTGAGTAAACACTCGCTAGGCTCCCCAACCCATGCCTACAGTGTTCAGAAACTCAAACCTTGAAATCACAACACCCTAATTTAATCAACTCAGATTCCAGTATATTTCCATCTAATACAAAATTTGGCTTTAGAAAACCCTACTAACCATATAAACCCTAAAATATCCTACTTACCCAAAATTTGGGATTGTGCCTAAACTTATCAAACCAAAATTTCCTATGGCTAAGTTGTAGAGAATCACCTCGGGATCATCATGGTAGTTTTTGATCGTCGAATTGAGGAAAAACGGGGCTGAAATCTTAGCGGGAAGGTGAAGAGACCGTAGGTAGAGAGAGAGAGAGAGAGAGAGAGAGAGAGAGAGAGAGAGAGAGAGAACAAGAAATCTCACTGAAAATCTAATTTTGCACACACACACACACACACACATATATATATATATATATATATATATAAATTGCTGCCACGCGGCTTCGTTGATGAGACACATGGACTTATGGATGAACCGAAGAAGAAAGTTCGTCAACGAAGGTGATGAGCTCGTCGATGAATGAAAGGGTTTGAATTCCCCCCTCTCGGTATCTCTTCGTCGACGAGACATTGGGATTCATCCACAAACCATACAAGGAAGTTCGTCAATGAAACTAGGGCATTCGTCGACGATCCCAGCTTTGTCCCTTTTGAATTTTCCTTTCTCTCTATTATTTAATTGTTATTATTTTTCAGGTCTCTACATTCTCCCCTTCTTATAAAATTTCAGGCTTGAAATTTGCTATCTGTGTTATACACCATCCTCTAAGGAAAATTTGCTACATATTTTATTAATCGTCATCTCTTATGGTGGAAGAATATCGTGGTTACAATTACGGTTCTGGAATATTACAATAAATAATCAAAATTTCTCCCAGAACCAAATATATCCTATAAACCAAAATACAACTATATACATTAATTACCCTCCACTATATAGACGATGTTGATTTTATTAAACAATACTGATTTTATCTAAACTATTATCTTCCTTTTACTGACTAATATTGATCCCCACCGAAAAAATGTGGGTACTTCTATCATATTGCCTCCTCAAGCTCCCGCGACGCCTCCTCTACTGCATGATTCCTCCATGTTGGCCTGACAAGCCTTACAATTCTTATTTTGATGAAAACAAATCATGATGTGTTTAATATGGTTTAAGTGAAAATTTTTCAGGAAAAAAGCAAAGCTTAAAGGTAGTGACAAAGCTCAAAAGGATGATAAAGTTTATGGATCAAGAAAGGTCTTGAAGAGCATGAGGATTAAAGATAATTTGATGAAAGCTCAAAGAAAATATCAGAAACTCAAATATGATGGAAGAACAAGGACTTACTTGAAGTTCAATGGAATAAAGATTTAAATGATGTTTGTATGTAAGTACTTCAAGTTAATTTCAAGTATAAACTGAATTGAAGGTCTCATAAAATCAAAAGAAACTTAGAAATATATTTTTAGAAAAACCATAAAAGTATGTTTTTCAAATCAAAGAAAAGAAGGTTTTTAAAAAGAAAAGTTTTTGAAAAACAGAAGGGCCAGGTGACTGTCCTGTTGTGGCAGGCGACTGCTAGATTAAATGAAGAATTTTTTACAGAGGCAGCAAGGTGCCAGGCAACTTTCTGAACATAGCCAGGCGCCTGGGTGGTCATATCAGGGGACTGCCAGTGTTCTGTGTTGTGAGTTTCTTCTATGACAGGCGACTGTCAAGTCATGGCATGCGACAACCACTCAAACATTGGCTTAAAAACTCTCAACGGGAAGATTTTTTAAATGGATTTTTTGGACACTATTATTTTGAAAAACCTAGAAACTACTTCAAGAAAACTTTGGGGGTAAGGAATTACTTTTAAACATTCATAAATAGCCCCAAACTTCAAAGATTTTTACACCAAGAAATTCTTAGCAATCAAAGTTCTCTAAAAAAAGCTCTCAAATTCTCTTGTGTTCATCCATCTTCAACTACTGAGTTACTATTGATATAAACTTCAAAGTAAAGCCTTCAAAATCTAAATCTTTCAATACTTGAAAGATATTTGGTGATTTAAAATTCAGTATTGAGTTTCAATCCTTTTATATTTGATTTACTTTGAAGTATTCTTGTGCTGAATGTTGTACTAACCTACTCTGCTGTGAGAGTGTTTTCTTGTACACAAACTATTCTCTATCTTGGTTCTTGTTTATAAATGATTCAGGGCTGTAGAATCGTTGGACCAAACGAAGGAATATCATTTGGAGAGGCAGGCTCTAGCCTAATGGAAGGAGTGATTGTAATCGGTATTGTTCCACCCGTCAACGGAACTGAACTAGTGAATCCTTTGGTGGTTTGCCAAAGGCGAGGTCGTAGGCTGGGTATAAGCCGAACCTCGTAAAATCTTGTGTCTCTCTTCTTCCTTACTCTTTATTTTTCAACAATAGTTACAACCTGCGTGTATGCTTTAAATTGTTAATTCTGAGTGTATGGTTGTTAAATAGACCGAGGGATAATTTGTTTTTGCTTGATCAGCATTGATTGTGGAAACTGAAGGGGACTATGTTGGTTGATCATCCTAAACATATTATTCTGAAAGTTTGTTTAAAAGTTAAACACAAAGAAGAATTGTGAGTTTGGAATAAACACAGGGCTTACATAAATTCAGCATGCTTTATAATTTATTACAGGGCTATTGATACAAAGATCGAGTTTTTGATTATCTTGTTGATTGGTTGTGGTTGAATTGTTTTTATATTTACTTGTTGTGATTGTTGATATAAAACAAAGAATTAAACTTGAAATAATTTTAAAATTCCAATTCACCCCCTCTTTTGGGAAGCTATCCTAATTTCAATTGGTATCAGAGCCTAGTTATAGAAAATTCCTAACAAGAAACTATAAAAAGATCTAAATGGCAAACATAGGAGTAGCTCCTTTTGGAGAGGGCCAATCCTCAACTCCTCCACCAATCTTTTGTGGACACAACTACACCTTTTGGAAAAAGAGAATGCAAATCTATCTCCAAACGATGAATTGGAAAGTATGGGAAGTTGTAATAGATGGAGATCAAATTCTCACTAAGATAGTAGATGGAAAAAAAATCCCAAAAGAGAAGAAAGATATGACTGATCAAGATTATAAAATGCTCCAAACAAATTCAAGTGCTATAAATGCTTTATATTGTGCCTTGGATGCTAATGAATTTAATCAAACAATGGCTTGTAAATTAGCTAAGGAAATATGGGATAAGCTAGAAATTACTTATGAAAGAACAACGGATGTTAGGGATAATAGGGTTGATATGCTCACAAGCGAGTATGAAGCCTTTAAGATGAACTCAGATGAATCAATTACAAATATGTTTACTAGGTTCACTCACATAATCAATTCCCTAAATGCACTAGGAAAAACCTTCACTACTTATGAGATGATAAGGAAAATTCTTAGAGGGCTGCCACCTAAATAGGAACCAAAAGCCACTGCTATAACGGAAGGAATAAATCTAAAAACCACTTCCTTAGATGAGCTTGTAGGTTCTCTTATCACATATGAAATGGCAATGAATGAAAAGAGTGGGAAAACCAAAGCCCAAGAAATAATAGCCTTTAAAGCCTTAAAAGAAAACTCAAGCAGTGAAATGGATGAAGATGAAGAAGCCTTCATATCTAAAAATCTAGCAAGGATACTAAGAAGGAGAAACAAATTCAAAAGAAGAAATTAAGACTCTGAATTAGAAGAAAAAGATATCAGCAAAAAGAAATCAAAGAATATAACTCCTAAATGCTACAATTGCAATAAAGCTGGACATTTAAAACTGGAATGTCCACTATTAAAGAAAGAGTCTTAAAAGAAAAACAAGAAGGCCATGAAAGCCACTACTTGGGATAGTACAAGTAGTTCGGAGAATGAAATAAGTGACCAAGAGGTTGCTTATACGTGCTTTATGGTATGGGATAACGAAGAAAGCTCCTCAACTAAATCTTCAAATAATTCTTGTAGTGATGAATCAAGTGATGAGAGTATGCCATCTTATGATGAACTTCAAAATGATCTATTCAAAGTACATAAGATACTGATGAAAGCAAATAAAAAAAAAACACCTCATTGAAGAATAAGAATGAAAGCTTAATGAAAGAGTTAGAATTTCTAAAGAATGTTGAAAAAGATAAAGACTCAAAACTCAAGCAATTAGAATATAAGTATAAATCAGCAATGAAAGAAATAGAATCCAAAAATCTTGCTGAAAAAGAAAACAACTTGAAAATTGAGAAACTAGAAAGTATGGATAAACATACTACTTTTTATCTATGAGCTATGAAAGATATAGTAGTTATATTGGTATCCATGAACTATATATTATGTGATATTAAGCTTTGGTATCTATAAAGTTTTTTTTGGTCGCATTTTTAAAAAAAATAAAAATTTATTGGTATCACAATGTAAAAGGCTCAATTGGTATCACAAATTGATATTTAAGAATGATAAGCATTGATAATGTTAACATGATATTGGTATTCAATGATTGTATTCATGAGAACATACAGGATATGAATCAATATATGAAGCATGGATAATATATTTAAAGGCATAATTGGTATCAAATCTAATTATTAAATTGGAAGCATGGAATAAATAATTGGTATCATGAATTAATATGCATGCTGAAGTTTAAAAGAACTATACTTTTTATTGTTGCTCATAGCCTTTGAAATTAAAGTATTACTCTCTTCTCCTTTTTGATTGCTGTCTAAAGGGGGATATGTTTGAGAGAAGGGAGTGCAAAAATGAAAAATGCTTATATGCTTTATGGTTTGTAAAACTATGAATATGTATGGATCATTTATGGATTATCTTGTATGGATCATTTTGCAAGTAACATGAATTCATTACTTATGTGACTATGACTATGAATATATTATGCTTATTGAAAGGGGGAGCCATGATATTATCTCTTATTATTTTTGCTCTCGATTTGTCATCATCAAAAAGGGGGAGATTATTGGCCTAACAAAGCTTACAATTCTTATTTTGATGATAACAAATCATGATGCGTTTTATATGGTGTAAGTGAAAGTTTTTTAGGAAAAATGCAGAGCTTAATGGTAGTGACAAAGATCAAAAGGATGATAAAGTTTATAGATCAAGAAATGTCTTGAAGAGCATGAGGATTAAAGATAATTTGATGAAAGCTAAAAGAAAAGGTCAAAAACACAAAGATGATGGAAGAACAAGGACTTACTTGAAGTTTAATGGAATAAAGTTTTAAAAGATGTTTATATGTAAGTACTTCAAGTTAATTTCAAGTATAAACTGAATTGAAGCTCTCATAAAATCAAAAGAAACTCAAACATATATTTTTAGAAAAACCCTAAAAGTATTTTTCAAATCAAAGAAAAGAAGGTTTTTAAAAAGAAAAATGTGTTTAATATGGTTTAAGTGAAATTTTTTCAGGAAAAAGGCAAAGCTTAAAGGTAGTGACAAAGCTCAAAAGGATGATAAAGTTTACGGATCAAGAAAGGTCTTGAAGAGCATGAGGATTAAAGATAATTTGATGAAAGCTCAAAGAAAAGATCAGAAACTCAAAGATGATGGAAGAACAAGGACTTACTTGAAGTTCAATGGAATAAAGTTTTAAAGGATGTTTGTATGTAAGTACTTCAAGTTAATTTCAAGTATAAACTGAATTGAAGCTCTCATAAAATTAAAAGAAACTTAGAAATATATTTTTAGAAAAACCCTAAAAGTATGTTTTTCAAATCAAAGAAAAGAAGGTTTTTAAAAAGAAAAATGTGTTTGATATGGTCTAAGTGAAAGTTTTTCAAGAAAAAGGCAAAGCTTAAATGTAGTGACAAAGCTCAAAAGGATGATAAAGTTTATGGATCAAGAAAGGTCTTGAAGAGCATGAGGATTAAAGATAATTTGATGAAAGGTCAAAGAAAAGAATAGAAACTCAAATATGATGGAAGAACAAGGACCTACTTGAAGTTCAATGGAATAAAGATTTAAAGGATGTTTGTATGTAAGTACTTCAAGTTAATTTCAAGTATAAACTGAATTGAAGTTCTCATAAAATCAAAAGAAACTCATAAATATATTTTTACAAAAACCCTAAAAATATGTTTTTCAAATCAAATAAAAGAAGGTTTTCAAAAAGAAAAGTTTTTGAAAAATAGAAGGGTCAGGTGACTGTCTTCTTGTGGCAGGTGACTGCCAGATTAAATGAAGAATTTTTCAAAGAGGCAGTAGGGTGCCAGGCAACTTCCTGAACATAGCCAGGCACCTGGGTGGTCATATCAGGTGACTGTCTAGGTTCTGGCAGGCGACTGCCAATGTTCTGTGTTGTAAGTTTCTTCTATAACAGGCGACTGCCAAGTCGTGGCATGCGACTGCCACTCGAACGTTGACTTAGAAACTCTCAACGGGAAGATTTTTTAAATGGATTTTTTGGACACTATTATTTTGAAAAACCTGGAAACTACTTCAAGGAAACTTTAGGAGTAAGGAATTACTTTTAAACATCCATAAATAGCCCCAAACTTCAAAGATTTTTACACCAAGAAATTCTCAGCAATCAAAGTTCTCTAAAAAAAGCTCTCAAATTCTCTTGTGTTCATCCATCTTCAACTACTAGGTTACTGCTGATATAAACTTCAAAGTAAAGCCTTCAAAATCTAAATCTTTCAATACTTGAAAGATATTTGGTGATTTAAAATTTAGTATTGAGCTTCAATCCTTTTATATTTGATTTACTTTGAAGTATTCTTGTGCTGAATGTTATACTAACCTACTCTGCTGTGAGACTGTTTTCTTGTAGACAAACTATTCTCTATCTTGGTTATTGTTTATAAACGATTTAGGGCTGTAGAATCTTTGGACCAAACGAGGGAATATTGTTTGGAGAGGCGGGCTCTAGCTTAACGGAAGGAGTGATTGTAATCGGTATTGTTCCACCCGTCAATGGAACTGAACTAGTGAATCCTTCGGTGGTTTGCCAAAGGCGAGGACGTAGGCTAGGTATAAGCCAAACCTCATAAATCTTGTTTCTCTCTTCTTCCTTACTCTTTATTTTTCAGCAATACTTACAACCTGCGTGTATGCTTTAAATTGTTAATTCTGAGTGTATGGTTGTTAAATAGACCGGAGGATAATTTGTTTTGGCTTGATCAGCATTGATTGCGGAAACCGAAGGGGACTACGTTGGTTGGTCATCCTAAACTTTTTAATCTGAAAGTTTTTTTAAAAGCTAAACACAATGAAGAATTGTGAGTTTAGAATAAACACAGCGCTTACATAAATTCAGCGTGCTTTACAATTTATTACAGGGCTATTGATACAAAGATCGAGTTTTTGATTATCTTGTTGATTGATTGTGTTTGAATTGTTTTTATATTTACTTGTTGTGATTGTTGATATTAAACAAAGAATTAAACTGGAAATAATTTTAAAATTCAAATTCACCCCCCCTCTTGGGAAGCTATCCTAATTTCACTCCACAGGACTTTTGCTAGTGAAATTTTCTTAGTGTGCAACCCCTATTTTTTTCTATTTAGAATATGCACTGGTGTTTCCTTGTAGGCTGAGGTATCTTTTAGGCTAAAGTATCTCTTAGTTCTATCTCCTCGTAGCTGATCACGTGGGAAGGATTTGGGACGTATTTCCTTAGCATAGAAACATGAAACACTTCATGAATCCTTGATCAAGCTAGTGGTAAAGTTAGCCTATAGGCGACTAGACCCACTCTCTCAAGTATCTCGAGTGGGCTAATAAACCCAGAGCTCACCTTACCCTTTTTCCCAAACCTCATAACTCCTCTCAGTGGTGCTACTCTGAAAAACACCTGATCTCCCACATCAAACTCCAACTTCTGGCGGCGAGTATCTGCATAGCTTTTCTGCCGACTTTGAACTGCACTGATTCTATCATTAATAAGTTGGACCTTATCGCATGCCTGTTGCACTAACTCTAGTCCTAAAACTCGCCTCTCACCTATTTCATCCTAGTATAATAGAGAACAGCACCTCCTACCATATAATGCCTCATATGGTGTCATCCCGATGCTGGCTTGGTAGTTGTTATTATGCGCAAATTCAACCAACGGTATATACTAAGTCCAACTACCTCCGAAATCCTGCAAGCATGCTTGTAACATATCCTCAAGTATATGGATCCTCCTCTCCGTCTGCCTATCAGTTTGAGGATGGAAGGTTGTGCTGATTGATAACCGAGACCCTAAAGCGTCCTGCAAACTTTTCCAAAATCGCGATGTAAATCGTGGGTCTCGGTATGAAACTATGGATATTTGCACACCATGGGGTTGAACTGTCTTTTGAATATATAACTATGTTAGTCTTTTCATAGAATAATTAACTTTAATAGGGAGAAAATGAGCTGTCTTCATCAATCAATCAACGACCACCAAATAGCATTTTGTCCATGCAATGTCAGCGGTAACCCTGTAACGAAATCCATGGATATATGATCCTACTTCCACTCAGGCATATGGAGTGGCTGCAACTATCCCTCTAGTCTCTGGTGCTCAGCCTTAACCTGCTGGCACATCAAACACTGCTCCACAAACTCAGCTATCTCCTTCTTCATACCGCCCCACCAGAATGACTCCTAGAGGTCCTGATACATTTTAGTGCTTCTTGGATGCACTGTGTAAAGGGATCTCTAAGCCTCCTCTAGGATAATCCTCCTAATCTAAGCATCTACAGGCACACACAGTCTGGTACGGAACCTTAGAGCTCCGTCATTTGAAATACTAAACTCCTCCCCCTATCCGTCATGCACTTTATCTATCAACTCTACCAATTCTGCGTCATTCATGCAACTTTAATCCTCTCCTGCAACCACTAGAAAAAATGAGGGTATTAACAATGGATCAAATCTGTCACTAATACTTATATATTCGTCACTAATAGTATTAGTGACGAATTTATAAGTAGTAGTGACGGTTTTAAATTAGTTGCTATATCTACCGTTATTACTAAATATTAGTGACGAATTTAAAATTCATCACTAATAATGGAGTATTAGTGATGAATTATAACTGTTACTAAAACTCTAATATCGTCACTAAAAATTCTACATCGGCTCAGCTCAGCTCAAATTCGTCACTAATAGTAGGGTATTAGTGATGAATTTGAATCCTTCACTAATAATTAAGAAATTAAAATTTTTTTTAATACTAATTTTTTTGAATAATCAATTCCTGTAAAAATCTATAATTACATTTTCGCATACATAATCTAAAACCATAATTACTAAAAAATTCATAAATTATTCAAAATTCCAAATTCAAATACAAATTCAATTAAAATAAAAAAAATTACATTTATTCAAATAAGAAAAAAAATTTCAAAAAATTCAAAATTCAAATGCAAATAGATTATACAAACTCAAATTAAAATATAGAAATTCCATTTGTCAAATAACAATAAAAATTACCAAGAAATACTCAAAAGTTGCGGCCAACAACTGTAGTGCATGCATGGCATCGTGCTAATATTATGATAGTTGCGAACCCTACAAATTAAGAATCATAAAAAAAATTAGTATACAAATAGAGAAAAGAATGGAGAGTTGGCGCTCAATATAATCAGGAAGAAAAATATAGATAGTGCGTCGTATAATAATTTTCAACCCTAAACAAATAGCTGAAATGAATGTGAATGGCGTACGTATGAATATATACAGTTGCATGCATCAAACCACGCATGTAAACACTTTAACTCGTTCTTAAATATGCAATGTATGTTAATAGTTGCAAATTTGGGACTTAATGAAATGATTTTTCGTTTAACTTTCACTTATCCTTTCAAAAATATTTTAACATTCATTTTATCATAATTATCTTTGTATGTGGTTTTTATTTTATTTTTTTGAAAAATTTTAACGAAATTTCAGCAGCATGCTGTCTGTAAATTGGAAATTTTCCTATAAAACCTATACCTTAAAAACATGATTGTTTCCACAAAATAAAACATTTCAAGCATGCGAGAACCTAAATCCACTACTAGTATGCAGTTCACAATGTATTGCATTAGCCATGCAATTGGCGTTCAACACAAGCATGTATTCTTGTAGTTCAATATACAATTCATATAACATAACACCATTCATAAAGAAAATATTATTAGGAAACTATTAAAACACAATTCAACTAAGGTTCTCTAGTTTTTTTCCAGAAGGTTGCTTTTCAAACATTCTTGATGCAACTTGGGTTGTGCATGAAGTTGTTACTTAAATTGTGGGAAGGCTTGTGATAGATTGAGTTGGGGTTTCTTGGATTCAGTTATGGACATAAAAATCTTTGGTTATAGATTGAGAAAATGGATTATGGTTTTTTTTGTTCTTTTATTCAATGATAGTGGTGGAATCTTGTTTAAACGTTTTAAGATTGTCTTTGGTCCTTAGGATTTAATTTGCTAACTTGAGTTTGACAATAAAAATTTTCAATATATAGGAGGTTTCGAGTTGTGATTCTTTAATGGGTTTTAATGTTCACAAGTGGCTTTCACTTACTTATATGACATTTAGTTCTTGACCTTTCACTATATTCTACACATTGTTGTTCTTAACCAAGTGTTTTAGATTTTGAATGAAAAGCCTAAGATCACCTCTTTTCTTACGAAAATCAACACGTGAGAGGCGTGAGTTAGAATGACTTTAAGTTTTTACAGATCATGCATACATTTCTTTCTACACGGTTTTGTTCCAGAAAAATTTTACCGAAATTTTGGCATTATGCCGTCTGTAAAATGAACATTTCCCAAAACATTCCTACACTATAACTTGATAGATTCAAGCAAAAAAATCACAATTGTAGACACCCCAATTTTAACCAGGCCTTTCCGAGAAGACCCCATGGCAAACCTTCCCACACTGTTTGTGGACCCCACACATCCTTGTAGGTCCCACGCTACTTGTGGACCCCACACATATTTGTAGACCCCACATGGCTTGTGGGCCCCACATATCTCCATTGGGCCCCATATGATTTGTGGGCCCCCACGTCTCGTGGTATGCTAGCTCAGATTCCTACGTACGGTGCACGTTATCACTTCTGGCTCGCTAGCTCGGATTTCTACATCCGGTGCATATTACTCCCTCTGGTAAGCTAGCCCAGATTCCTACATCCGGTGCACGTTACCTCCTTTGGCATGCTTGTGTCTGCGGGTTCGGGTTCCTATAACCCTCAAATGGCTCGTGGATCCCACATGGTTTGTGGGTCCCATATATCTCTATTGGGTTCCACATGGTTTGTGGGTCCCATATCTCCTGGTACGCTAGCTCAGATTCCTACATCGGGTGCATGTTACCCCCACTGGTACGCTAGCTCGGATTCCTACATTCGGTGCACGTTACCTCCTTTAGCATGCTTGTGCTTGCTGGCTCGAGTTCCTCTAACCCTCAAATGGCTCGTGGACCCCACATGGTTTGTGAGCCCAACATATCTCCATTGGGCCCACATGGTTTGTGGGCCCCACATCTCCTGGTAAGCTACCTCGGATTCCTACATCCAGTGCACGTTACCCCTCATGGTACGCTAGCTCGGATTCCTACATCCGGTACACGTTATCACTTTGGTACGCTAGCTCGGATTCCTACATCCGGTGCACGTTATCACTCTAGTACGCTAGCTCGGATTCCTACATTTGATGCACGTTACCTCCTTTAGCATGCTTGTGCCAGTTGGCTCAGGTTCCTATAACCCTCAAATGGCTCGTTGACCCCACATGGCTTTTGGGCCCCCACATATCTCCATTAAGCCCCACATCTTTTGTGAGCACTACATCCTTGGTACGCTAGCTCGGATCCCTATATCCGGTGCATTCTAGCTCGGGTTCCTATAATCCTCAAACAATTCGTGGACCCTACATGGCGTGTGGGCCCCACACATCTCCATTGGGCTCCACACATCTTCTAGGACACCCTTAGTATTATTATTATTATTATTATTATTTTAATTTATTTATCTAATTTACCAAATGCAAGCATACTTTGTTCCCCCTATCATCACTCACCACATGTCATGTTTCCTGCCTTTATCATTCTTCCCATGCTATATTCCCTGTATCGTTCTTTATCCCATACTATGTTCCTCTATCATCACTCACCACATGTCATATTCCCTCCCTTTATCATTCTTCCCATATTATATTCCCTTCATCATTCTTCATCCCGCACTATGTTCCCCCATCATCACTCACCACATGTCATGATTCTTCCCTTTATCATTCTTCCCATGCTATATTCCATTCATCATTCTTCATCTCATACTTTGTTCCCCCCATCATCACTCACCACATGCTTTGTTCCGTTCTTTATCATTCTTCCCATGCAATATTCCCTTCATCATTCTTCACCCCATACTTTGTTCCCCCCATCAGCACTCCCCCATGACTTCTTTTTCATGCTTGCCCCAAGCTAAGTCTATAAGTAGCCTTCTCATTCCAAGCACAAGGGGGGAGGTTTTTCTTGATGGTAAGGGAAGATTTCGAATATTGAAGTCTTATATTTTGAGTTTTTGAAGTTTTATTTTTTTTCTTGCTGGATAAGGAGTGAGGTTACGTTTCATTCTTTTAGAAGATCAAGCGGACGACCGATCATGTTTCTTATAGGGTTGGGTCACCCTATCTGAAGAAAGCGCTCCGTATTGCCTCGAGTTAGAAATTACGAACCACCCTTGGGAAGAAACTGTAGACTAACCCCTGCAGATTCACAGACAGGAAAAGAAAACCAGAGGAGAAGAAGACGATAGGTAAAACTAATGAATTTTCTTTTCCTATGTTACATCTCCGCCCCCTTTCCCGAACCGGCTTCTGCCGATTTATTTGATTTTATTTCAGTTTTTATTTCAAATAACTTCCTTTTAACCTATAAAAAAAACAAAAAAGAAATTTCATAAAAGACACACAAAAATTAAGAAAAATTCTCAAAAAAATTCAAAAATTTTTAAGGCTTTGAAACTTATTTACATTTGAAAATTTTTGAAGAAAATCCAAGAAAGTTTCCAACATGTTTTGCAAAGGTTAGATCTGTTTCATTACATTCAAAATTCACAAAAAAACATTTTAAAGTCATATCTTTAAGACTATGACTTTCATGGTTGTTGCCTCAAATTCTGTTGTATTCATAAAAACATTGGAAAACCCCAAAAAATCAATGGTCTCCACCAAGACACTAAACTAGTTTTTTACCCCAAATCGGTCAACGTTTGACCGGTTCAGCATTCCCGGAACTGGTTCACACCGATTTTCTCCATTTCACTTGTATATCATTATATTGATATTCAAAAATTCACAAAAAATCACAACATTCTCAGAAAAAGTCCAAAAATATTTTCACACTTTGATTTCCATTGATTTTCTTTGTGTTATTTCAAAGTTCGAGAAAAATCACAAAAATTGGAAAAAAATATTTTTGCACTAAGGAAAAATCACAAAAT
This sequence comes from Malania oleifera, assembly GCF_029873635.1. Taxonomy (NCBI): domain Eukaryota; kingdom Viridiplantae; phylum Streptophyta; class Magnoliopsida; order Santalales; family Ximeniaceae; genus Malania; species Malania oleifera. The sequence goes on along the minus strand of NC_080417.1, from coordinate 55,159,525 downwards.
AGCCACAGAAAATCATTTTCATCTCGAACAAATTCTAAAAACCTCTTGGAATAGTATCCTCATATTTAGAAAAATCTACACATTTCAAAACTCCCGGGATTGTATTTTGTATCCTATTTTTTATTTTTCTTCCCGATGATTGCAACAAAGGGCATAGACTCTTCGGAGTATTGGATTGGCCCCGGTTCCGAGGGAATATCTGTATAGTATTTTCATTCTTTTTATTTTCGAAAGGGAGTAATTTTAAAAGTTTTATCAAATTTATTTCAGGCATAAATTTTTATTAATCGGGTACCGTTCATAAGAACGGGTGTGTAGGGGGTGCTAGTACCTTCCCCTCGCGTAACCGTATTCTAAAGCCCGACTCTGGTAATGCAGACCAATTCTACCCCTAACGGGGTAGCAATCAAGTGTTCTAACCACACTTCAAAAGGTTAATGGCGACTCCATCACACGCATTCCACCATTTTTCCCAGTTC